>NW_020174431.1:902782-951823 GCF_003031525.2 Neophocaena asiaeorientalis asiaeorientalis | reverse complement strand
AGGCCCAAAACAGGGAGAGGCCCGTTTCCCAAAAAAAAAAAAAAAAAAAAAAAAATCCCCTCCAAAAAAACAAACAAACAAAAAGATAAGGCACTTGAAATGTGGTTAAGAAATGAAACTAGCAAAGTCAAGGAGACATGATTGTAGAGCATGGTGAGCAGTACCGTGGGATGTAGCTTTTATGGGTGATTACACACATAGGTGCTGTTAGTCAAGGGATGGCAGACTGAAGCAACCTAGGCATATTTTCTGGCATTTGATGTGGCAAATCATGGAGAAATGATAATATGATCTTGATGTTTCCTCAGGTTGTATTGTGGATGATGGATTAGGGACATTTGACAGAGACAATTAAAGAAAATATGTTCCATATCTAAGAAGGTGAAGGCATGAGTAAATGGGAAAAAAGGAATTTTAACTTAGGCAGAAAATTATTATTGTGGACCACTGAAAAAAAGAAATACTACTGTAATATCCTTTCTAGCTGATATTATAACCAGGACCTTCAGGGTATTGGACTTACAGGGCTGCTCTGTACACATCTGGATACAGATCTGATGGTTTCTTTTTCGGTTGGGAAGTAGAATATGCAGAAGTAACAGTTAATGGTCACAGGAAGCAGATTTTCCCAGGAGACAAGTGGAAATTCTGTATCTTCCTCAGCAAATACCTCAGTTTATTCACTAGCAAGTGGAAGTGCATTCCATTCCTGTTCTAAACTGCAAATAACAGCAACAGTCATTTCAAGATGTAAGGCTTCGTACTGCGGGATCTTAATTCAGGCTTGTTGTCAGCCTGATGTGTTCTCTCCCTGGATTGAGAGCTCTCTTGATTAGCATAGCACTTCACAGCGTGTCTTCAGATTCAGATCACTGTCAGCTTCAGAATAATTGTAGCAGCTATTTTTAAAATGCTGTAATTAAAAATAGTCTTGCGATAGGACTGCTGATTGTCCCAATGCTTTTCCCTTTTAGACATTCATCAGTATTGCTGTTTAGATTACATATATAGTGCATTCATGATTGTGATATTTAAAGCATCTAATGTGTATTAATTGGCATGGATCAGGCACTGGGCTGAAGACTTTAAAGCTAATGTCATAAAATGTTGATATCCACATAAACCCTAGGAGGTTGCAGTTGAGAAAACTGGATACGTAGAAGTTAGACAACTTACCAAGTAAGTAACTTGCCATAGTAAGTGATGGGGCTGGAACTACACTTTGTCTTGATTCCAGCAACCATGTGTGCTGTTCTTGAGAGGGTATTTCAGCTGTTTATAACAGGCACGTGTGCAAAATGCAGATGAAGAAGTAGTTACATCTTAACAACATGGCACACATCTTTTGATATTATTTTACATAAAGTTAAGTAACTACACTTACATTTATTCAGTGAATTAGATTAGTATTGTTCATAATAAAAAGAGAATATTTAGACAGTTGTTGAGGACCTACTATGTACCAGGCACTGTGGGAAGTGACTGTTCCGTTTTTCATCTCTCTTAACACATGTGCAGTAGAAATATTCTCAATGTTTTGTAAATAAGAAAATCTATGATCAGCTGCTCATAGCACAGCCAGGATTTGAACTCAGATGGTGTGACACCAAGTCTCTGTCATGAAATGATATTAGTAGAAGACATTTTAGGAACTGATTTCATTCTAGTGAAATTGTGAGATGAGTGCATTTCACACCGCATTTTGTTTAAACACACCCTTCCCTAATTTATGGCCCCCAAATAGCCCATTGATCCAGGTATTCTGCAATTCCTGTGGCCAGAACGTTGGGATGTGATCCCAGTTTGTCAATTAGACACTCCATAACTATAATTAGATTCATGACCAGCGTGACAAGAAGAGTGAAACTTGCTGAAGCCCGGAGGGTGGTGTGGGGACAATGACAGATTGTTCCAGCCCCATGGCCCACCAGCGTCCCCTGTCCCTGTCACTTCCAGCCTGTCCACCAATTCTTAGGTCTTCCCTACATCCTTCCAACAAAATGTCTTGTTGAAATTAACCAGAATGGCAGGCAGAATTCTAAAGACACCCCACCCACTGATTCCTGACTGCTGGTTATTTAGTCAAACACTATTCAGGGTCTGCTGTGGGGGATTTTTCAGGTATAGAAAAGCCCCAAGTCAGTTACCTAAGGACACAGAGAGTGTGAATGTGGGCATGGCCTAATGACAAGAGCCTTTCAAGAGGAGAGAGTTTCATCTGGCTGGTAGCAGAAGTGGAGACAAGATTTAAATCACAGGAGGACTCACTGGCACAAAACCAGACACATAGATCAATGGACAGAATAGAGAGCCCAGAAATAAACCTGCGCACATATGGTCAATTAATCTATGACAAAGCAGGCAAGAATATGCAGTGGAGAAAAGACAGTTTCTTCAGTAAGTGGCACTGAGAAAACTGGACAGCTACATGTAAAAGAAGGAGATTAGAACATTTCCTCACAGCATATACAAAAATAAACTAAAAATGATTTAAAGACCTAAATGTAAGACCTGAAACCATAAAATTCCTAGAAGAGAACATAGGCAGAACACTCTTTGACATAAATCACAGCAATATTTTTTTATTTGTCTCCAAAGGCAAAAGAAATAAAAGCAAAAATAAACAAATGGGACCTAATTAAACCTAAAAGCTTTTGCACAGCAAAGGAACCATTGACAAGATGAAAAGACAGCCTACAGAATGGGAGAAAACATTTGCAAATGATATGATGGACAAGGAGTTGATATCCAAAATATACAAATGGCTCATACAACTCAATATCAAAAAAACCAAACAACCCAATCAAAAAATGGGCAGAAGACCTGAATAGACATTTTTCCAAAGAAGACATACATACAGATGGCTAACAACCACATGAAAAGGTGCTCAGCATCATGATAATTATTAGATAAATGCAAATCAAAACCAAAATAAGATATCACCTCACACCTGTAGGAATGGCTATCATCAAAAAGCCTACAAATAACAAATGTTGGTGAGGATGTGGAGAAAAGGAAACACTTGTGCACTGTTGGTGAGAATGTAAATTGGTGCAGCCACTATGGAAAACAGTATGGAGATTCCTCAAAAAACTAAAACTAGAACTACCATGTGACCCAGCAATTCCACTCCTGCATATATTTCCTGAAAAAGTGAAAACACTAATTTGAAAAGATATATTCACCCCAATATTCATACTATTTACAAGAGCCAAGACATGGAAGCAGCCCAAGTGTCCAAGTTGCTTAAGAAGTTGCAGTATATATATATACACGCACACACACAATGGAATCTTACTCAGCTATAAAAAAGAATGAAATTCTACCATTTACAGCAATGTGGATGGACCTAGAGAATATTATTATGCCTAGTGAAATAAGTCAGACAGAGAAAGAGAAATACTGTATGATATCACTTATATGTAGAATCTAAAAAATAATACAAATGAATGTATATAGCGAAACAAAAATAGACTCACAGATATAGAAAACAAACTAGTGGTTACCAGTGATGTGGGGAGGGGAAAGATAGGGGTATGGAATTAACAGATACAAACCATCACATATAAAATAAATAAGCTACAAGATATATTGTACAGTACAGGGAATTATAGGCATTATTTTTAATAACTTTCAATGGAATATAATCTGTAAAATATTGAGTCACTATGCTCTACACCTGAAACTAACATAATATTATAAATCAACTATACTTCAAAAAAAAAAAAAGAAGAGCTGACTGGATCCCCTTCCTTTTCTACAGCAAATCTCCCGAAGGACAAGTTCTACTGCTTTTCCTTTGTCAGTGCACTGAGACCTCATTTCTAGAACCATCTTCATCATCTGTAAAATACACACCATGTAGGGTCGGCTGCACACTTTCAGAATTGAAGTACTCATTTCCTAAAGCATAAACAGTTTATCAATGAGGAAGCCAACTGGGAAGGTCTGAAGTCTTTTTAAGGCCAGGATACATGGGACATAGTAGGGATTCTTTTATGGATTTCTGAGCATTTCAACAATGTGCTGCAAATGACCCGTGTTCTTCGGGGGAAAAGGGAAAGAGAGATTAACAGCTAAGTTTAATGCCCATTATATATCTGAAGTAAGCACTCCTCACAATAACCCTCTGAAGTAGAAAAATAATTTCATCCAATTGACAGTTGAGGAAAATTAAACAAGTCAATACTGAGGGTCTCACTGGGCACCCAATGATGGGTAGTACCTCACAGTTGTGAACTAGGCTTCAAAGTGCACATCTTGATTTTGCTTAAAATACGCTTTGCATTTTATTCACCAGAACATAAAAAGTTATTGTTAAGTATTACATATCAACAAGTGAAGTACTATGAGGTTTTCAGGAGGAAAGCAAAGAATGAGAAATAGGAATCTCTTCCAACTGGTTAAAATGATAAGTGGTGGCACTATTCGTAGAACTTGGTCTCTGTTGCTTTTCTTATGGGATACCTTCCTCTTTTCTGAGAGGAATGGAATGATTGAGGAACTGGACAAAATGCTCTCTTACAGGCTTCAGCTACAGCTCTAAATTTCCAAGAAAGTAATCAGCAAAAATTAGGTAGTAACATTGACAAAGGCTTCACCAGGCGCCCTCACAGTGTCATTCATTCTTTTGATGCTATTTCTTATACCATACATCAGTTCTGCTGTTAGCAGTGCCCTGAATTCCAAGTAGATTAGAGAAGTACATTATGTACAGTTTTGCTTTATATACTCAATACATTATTTACACTTCTATTTTCAGAACATAAATTATTTGCATTTTGCTACACTCTTTCATCTACACTAAAAATACTTACAGACTCAAGTGTCCTCAAGGAAGCAAGGAGTCTTCTTCAGGGTATAAGGAACATTAAGAACCACTTTACTTCTTTCTGGACGTCTGCACAGAAATGTTCTTTTACCTTACATTGATTAAAAAACATGCACTATCTCTTTCAATACCCGCATCTTCAAAACAAAGGATTTCTTTAAATCTTGGTGCAGTCCCCCCCCCCACTGTGCTGTCTGCAACTCAACCTAAAGACCACACTGAGAAGAATGGTTTCCAGGGAACCAGAGGAGAATAGGATTAAATTTTAATTATTTGTGTCTTCATTACTTGCATACTTATTCACTCAACAGGTGGTCGTAAATACTAAAATCCAGGGACAGAGTCACGAAAAAGCAGATCTAATCCTGGTCCTCATGGAATTTATATCCTATCAGTGAAGACAAGTTTCTTGACAGCTAAATACACATCTACTTGCTTATGATTGCTGTTAGGTTTTCTAGGAAGATAATGTGTCCCCCATGAATGTATATCAGGAAGGATGGGGCTGGAATGTTGTTGACAATGAATCAAAAATGAGACAATTGATCTGAAATCTGAAATAAGAGGAAATATTTACTGGGAGAAGGTAAAAACATGGAAGAATGGGAGGGCTGTGCTCCAGATTGGAGAAATCGCTTGTACAAGGTTGTAAAGGCTAGAAATGCACAGTGTTCAAAGGAAAGAAAAGAATTATTTTTGGTGGTCTGCTGTGGAATGAATATATGTGTCCTTCCAAAATGCATTTGTTGACTCCTAACCTCCAATGTGATGGTGTTAGGGGGTGGGGCCTTTGGGAAGTGATGAGATCTTGAGGGTGGATCCCCCATGATGGCATCAGTGCCCTTATAAAAGGGACCCTGAGTGCTCCCTCACTCCTTACTCCATGTGAGGACACAGGGAGAAGTCCGTTTATAGCCAGGAAGCGGGTCCTCACCAGACATTGAATCTGCCAGTGCCTTGATCTTGGACTCAGAAACAGAGAGGAAACAGCTGGCAGTAGGTAAGGCAGGCCTAGAATACTCAGTTCTGGGTTTTTTGTCTTTGTCTAGCAAGAAAGGAATACTTACTGAGTTATCTCTAGAGAGGGGCATGGTTTGATTTTTGCTTTATAACGCTCACTGTGGTTGTAAATGGGGAGGGGTTAATGGGGGGCCTGCGTGAGCGCAGGGGTATATGTTAGGAGGTGATTGAGGTGGTGCATGTGAGAGAGGTGGCTCAAATGATGGTGGACAGATTTGGACATCACTGATGAGATAAAACTGACACGACTTGGTGAGCAAATGTACAGGGGTGAGGATATGGGACTTGTCAGGGGTGGCTCCCACATATTTGGATTGTTGAACTGAGTTGAGTGAGTGTTGGTGCCAATCACCAGAGAAGGACTGGACGTGAGGAGAGGTGGAGGGAAGAGCTAGTGAGCTTTGGACAAGATGAGTCTGATGTGCTTATGAAAATGTATCAGGCAAAATGAGCCCACAACAGTGGAATTAGAGTAGTTGATACTGTTTGAATGTCAACCAAATAAGAAGATACTTCATAGATCTATGAACTCGTATCAGTGAAACATCCTTTGCCCATGTTGTCAATAAATGGTAAAAAGTAAGCCTGGGGATAAGCCCAATAACTTTCTTAATGTTCTTTTCATTTTTCATTCAATGAATCTGGATGCTCAAATTAGTTGTTTTTTAACAACACTCCTAATGTAAATTATTCTTTTTAAATAAAAGAGGATTAAAAAGTCAATTTCATAAATTGTCCTTTGAGGGAGTAGAATCCTGTTACAGATTGAATTATGTCCCCAAAAATGATGTGTTGAAGTCCTAGCTCCCTATCCCTGTGAATGTGACCTTATTTGGAAATAGAGGTCACAGATGTGATCAAGTTAAGATGAGGTCATTAGGGTGGGCCCTAAAGCAATATGACCTGTGCCCTTATAAAAAGGGAGATGCCACAGAAGACAGTGACACAGGGGGGAACTTCCTGTGATGACAGAAGCCAGGACTGATGACACTGCTGGAGGTTAGAACGAGGCATGGAGGGCGTCTACCCAGCGTCCCAGAGGAAGCACGACCCTAGCAACACCTTGATTTTGGATTTCTTTTGACAGAATAAACTTCTGTTGGGTTAAGTCACCCAATTTGTGGTAATTTATTACACCAGCTGTAGGAAACAAATACAAACTCTGTCAGTGTTACAAGGGATTTTAGCTTCAGAGTCTTTACTTCAGCAAACTCAGAAAGGCATCATGAAAGCAAAGAAAAAAACAAAGCATAGCTCAGTGAAGTCTCGGAAAAGAAATACTGAAAAATATAAGACTACACAGCTCCATTCCTGAGACTGTAATCAAGCCAGGCCGAAGACCTGCCATCTGTGAATTTTCCCGTATCCTCCCTGTTCAAGTTAGGGAAATCCTCAGAAAAAGAAGATATTTTAAAAATGCCAAAGTCTTAATTGGCATCCTTTGGAAGCAGCATCTGAAGGCTTCAGAACACAGAGTGACTGAATGAAGACTGAGCCATCTATTTAACTCCAGTTATTGCCCTGCTAAAGAAAAGTGTCCCTGGTAAGGGAGTTGTATCAATTCAGTGAAATAGTCAAATATCTTTGAGAGAGTCAGTGCCATTTTAACAAGATTGTAATTTTCACTTAAGTAGAATAGACACATTTTTATTTTAAAGAATAGGTGAAAGTTGATCTTTGGAAGAGTATCCTGTTTATCCTTAAAATGTTCACACAACTATTAACTACACATAATGAGCTATTTAATAGCCAACTGTTTCTCTTGGACTAAAGGTTAGTATATGAATGAAAGAAAGATCATGAGAACTCTGTGTCTGTCTCAAAAGGCACCAGACTGTGTTTCCTGTTAGGTGTTAAATCGTTCCATTTAAAATAAACTAAATATAGCTATTACTAAAGACAAGAATGGCACCGGGAACACTTATTATCACAATCATTCCCTGAACCAAATCACAGTTGCGGCTATTGTGCTTTAGATTCCTGACTACTTGCGTGAAACTAAGCCCAGTTCTTCCAGCAAAAAGCTCTTTCTAGAAGGGATGTGCTGTCTCTTTAACACTTCTCCATTCTACTATCTTCATTTATTATTTATTAAGTGTAAAATTTAGCAGGGTGACCCAAACCAAAACGTGCAATTCATTCGCATGAAAGTAGGCTCCTTTATAACATTATTCCTTCTTAGAAAATTATAGGAAGCAAAAAAAAGAAAAAGAAAAAAAGAAAATCCCTTAGAAACGAAGTAGCTGACACGTCACATTTATTAGAGCTGTGAAGCTCTTCAAAGTAGATGACTTACAATTTTTCATCCTCAACAATGGTTTCTGCCAGAATGCTGCTAGACTTGGGAAGGATGATTAACCGACCAGACGGTCACATTTAATGGCAGTGTGCTACTGATTCATTCCAAAATAAGTTCAGATTTGCCAGCAAGAGGAAAGAACTCAACAAAAAGACATTTTTCAAGATGTCTTTTTTTCTAACTAAAATCATCCATTTTTCAGTATAAGTCCAAAAGCTCATACGAAGACTAAATAGGTCCTCAAAGGTCTCTAAGTACAAAGGCTGACATATTGTAATAAAGACATAAGTGTTTTGCCGAGAGCCTACAATACTTTCAAATATAAGACTGCATCCTCATCCAAATTGATACAACAGGTGAGCTAAAGCAAGTAAAAAATCGTTAAAATGTGTAATTACTCCTCATTTTAATAGATGGTTCATACTTTGTAGTTTAAAAGGAGAAACAGAGGAAAATAATTAAAACCGCAACAATTGTGTTAACATGCAACCGTTGAAATACTCTTGGTACTAGACAGCTGATAGTCAGTTCTAAAACACAGACTGTGATAATAGGACAGATTGTTCTAATGGTAATGCTGAAGTGGCTCTATTGACCTCAGGAAAAAGCATTTAATCACAGTGTTTGGCAAATGAGGCTGCTGTAAGGTCAGTTCTAGAAGAAGCAAGTCAGCAACAAGGTTGTTGGGAAACGTCCTGATATGTGAATACACCCTATTTCCAAACCACATAGCCTTATAGCTTAGAACAGTCAAGATGTCAAGCTGGCAAGAACAAATATTTGCTTTTGCTGTACAGTAGAAACTAACACAACATTGTAAAACAACTATATTCCAATAAAAATTAATTTTAAAAAAACATAGTGGAAAAAAAAACTCATAGATGGAGGCAATATCATCAAAATGATAGGCTTTAATTAGATGTGGGCAATTAAGAGTGCTAGAGTAAAGTTAATTTTAAATTAGATTAATGGTTCCAGTTTTGGCAAAGACTGAATAACAGGGACCAGATTTACCATCCTTTATGAAACATCTAAAAAACTGAACAGAATATAGGCACACCAGGCATCAGGAAATGAAGGAAAGGGACCCCTGAAAGAGGGAAATGAATAAGGTGAGACCTCTGATTGCCCTCGTTTTCTCCACGGATGAGTGTCCAGGCCAAGTAAGTGCAAGGGAGGAGGATCCAGGCAGAGTGCAGTGATTTCCCTGGGGTGAGACAGAGCTGAAACTCCAGGGAGGCTGATGGGAGTCTGTGGGGCAGAGTAATGGAGTGGAAAGAGGGATCAACAGAGAGGTCAGGGGACCTGCAGGGGCCCCGCTGGAGCCTCCAGCTGAGCACCAATGAGCTGATGCCTGTGAGAAAACTACGCAAAAGGAGGAGAGGAAACAACCCTCAGGGCTAACACAGGGCCAGAACCAGTTTGTGTCCCAACAGCGAGAGTGGGAAACGTCATAATCCACGGGCATCAGATCGTTTTTAAAAGGTAGTTCCTTGGGCTTCCCTGGTGGCACAGTGGTTGGGAGTCCACCTGCCGATGCAGGGGACACAGGTTCGTGCCCTGGTCTGGGAGGATCCCACGTGCCGCGGAGCGGCTGGGCCCGTGGACCGTGAACGCTGGGCCTGCGCGTCTGGAGCCTGTGCTCCACAGCGGAAGAGGCCACAGCAGTGAGAGGCCCGCGTACCGCAAAAAAAAAAAATGTAGTTCCTCAATAGTGGAGCAAAATTACACTAGACTAAAGCCTGACTAACAGAGCTTAGAATAGGATCTGAAAAGAATCCAACTATTTCCATGTAACTTAATCTGAAATAGATGAAAACTGTTTTTCTTCATAGATAACATCATGATCATCTACATAGAAAATCCTATGTAATCCACAACCACAAAAGCCAGAGGAACTAATAAATGAGTTTAGCAAGTTTTCAAGACACAACATTAATATATAAAAATCAATTGTACTTAAGAGCTAAAACTATAAAATTCTTAGAAAAAACAGGGCAAAATCTTCACAACATTAGATTTGACAGTGATCTCTTGGATATGACAATAAAGGCACATGCAACAAAAGAAAAAATAGACAAATTGTACTTCATAAAAATATACAACTTTTGTACATCAAATGACAGTATCAACAGAGTGAAAATGCAACTCACAGAGTGGGAAGAATATTTGCAAATCATAAATCTGAAAAAGGCTTGATTTCCAGAATATATAGGGAAGTCCTAAACCTCAACAACCAAAAAACAAGCAACCCAATTCAAAAATCAGCAAAGGACTTAAATAGACATTTCTCCAAAGAAGATACACAAATGAGCACATGAGAAGATGCTCAACGTCACTAATTACTGGGGAAATGCAATCAAAACCACAACATGGTACCACTGCACACCCACTGGGGTGGCTACTATCAGAACACACACGCACACCCACACACTTAAAGTGTTGATGAAGATGTCAAAATTTGGAACTCTTCTGCACTGTTGGTGGGACTGTAAAATGGTGCAGCCTCTGTGGAAACAGTATGTAGGTTCCCCAAAAAGCTACAAATAGAATTAACATATGGTCCAGAAATTCTACTTCTGAATATATACCCCAAACAACTGAAATCAGTGTCTTGAAGAGATATTTATACATCCATGTTCACAGCACCATTAGTCACAATAGCTAAACCTTGGAAGAAACCCGAATGTCCATCACAGATGAATGGATAAACAAATGTGGTCTATCCATACAATGGAATAATATTCAACCTTAAAAGGGAAGGAAATTCTGACATCTGCTACAACCTGAATGAACTTTGAGGATGTCATGCTAAGTGAAATAAGCCAGTCACAAAAGGACAAATATTATATGAAATCACTTATATGAGGTACTTAGAGTTGTCTAAATCATAGGGACATAAAATGGAATGAAGGCTGCCAGGAGCTGTGGGGAGGGAGGAATGGGAGTTATTGTTGAATGATAATTGAGGTTCAGTTTTACAAGATAAAGACAGCTATGGAGACGGAGGCAGGTGATGGTTGTGCAACAGTGTGAACGTACTGATATTACTGAACTGTCTACTTAGAAGTGGGCAAGATGGGAAATTTTGTTAGGTATATTTTACCACAATAAAAAATTGGAAAAATTCAACTGCATACTAGAAATGAAACTTCAAAAATTAAAACTTAATAAACAATACCACTACAGTAGAATAAAAAATATGAAGCACTTAGAGATACATCTAATAAAATATATACAAGTCTTGCACCCTGAAACAAATTAAAGAAGACCTTAATAAATGAAGAGATATACTGTGTTCATAGATTGGAAGATTCAATATAGTTAAGCTGTCAATCCTCCATGAATTCATCTATAGATTCAATAGAATCTCAACCAAAATCCTTGCAGGCTCTTTTTTTTTGAGAAACTGACAAGCAGTTTCTAAAATTCATGTGAAATTGCAAAGATCTAGAAAAGCCAAAACAACCTCGAGAAAGAAAAATGAAGGACTTACATTACCCGACTTCAAAAATCACTCTACAGCTACGTAATCAAGACAGTGTGGTTTTGGCATCAAGATAGGCTAGCAGATTAATGAATCAGAGTGCAGGGTGCAAAAAGAGACCCAGACATATATAGTCAATTGAACTCTGACAAAGGTAAAAGGGCAGCTCAGTCTGGTAAGGATTAGCTTTTTAACAAATGACATTGTAGCAATTGGATATTCATACTGGGAAGAAAGGAAAGAAAAAACTAGTGGAGGTTTAATTCAAAATGTGTCAGGTCTAAGCATGAACTTAAAACTGTAAAATTCCCAGACTATAACAAAGAGTTTATATGTTTCCTTGGGTTGGGCAAAGATTTCTTAGATATGAGGTCAACACATGATCCACAAAAAAATATGTAAAAAATTGATATTAGACTTCAGCAAAATTAAGAACTTATGCTTTTTTGAAAGATACTGGTAAGATGGCAAATAAGCACATGATAATATGTTTAACATCAATAGCCATTATGGAAATGAAAATGAAACCACAGTGAGATATCACTATATGCACATTAAAATGTCAGGCTATGGAGCAGTTAGGACCCTCATAAATTTCTGCTGGGAATATAAAATGGTACAATCACCTTGGGAAACATTCTACAGTTTCTTAAAAAGTTAAACATATACCTACTCTATGACCCAAGGTATTCACCCAAAATAAATTAAAGCATATATTTAAAACAAAGACTTGTACATGAATATTAATAGTATCTTTATTTGAAATAGACAAAAGCTAAACAACCAAAGCCCCTGAATGAGGTAATGAATAAGCACATTGTAGTATATCCTTCCAATAGAATGTTACTCAGCAGTAAAAACAAATGAACCACTGACACATAACAAAATGGGTAAATCTCTTATAATTATTGAGTGAAAGAAACCCATCTTCCCCATTCCCCAAAAGAACACATGCTGTATGATTTGATCCTCTGTCCAAATTATATAAAATTCTGAAAAATGCAAAGTAATCTTTAATGAAAGAAAATAGATTTGTTTTTACCTGGGGATGGAACATTGGGTTGGGGGTGAGAACAGTGATTCCAGAAGACACAGGAAATTTGAGGGGTGATAGATACATTTATTACTTGATCGTGGTGATAGATTCATGGATTTATTCTTATGTCAAAACCTATCAAATTGTATAATTAAAATGTGTGTGGTTTATCATAAGCTAATTATACTAAAATTTAAAATAATTAAAAAGTTAGAAAATAAATTAGATAAAACTAAACAAGGAAAATAGGAATTTAACATCCAACTGTTTTTATATATGGAATGCATATAGAGATGTGTGTGTAGAGATGTACATATATACACACAAGTATAATCATTACACCCGTGCACATGCAGGTATAGAGCATGTTTGCTGAGGGACAGTTTTGAATGAGCAAACAGTAAGGAGCAAGGGGTCTTGTGGTCACTTAGCTTTACCTCTTTCTAGCTACTTGACTCAATTTAATCATTCATAAAATTAGAAGCAAAGGTTAGTTGAATTCTAAAGCCACTTCTACACCTGAATGCTGTGTCAGACTGCTTAACGCATACCCAATTTTAGAAATATGAAAGAATGACAGGCTGGCAAACCACAGGCACCTTGATCAATGGCATGTAGGGGGATACATATGCTAGCTGAGAGTGTATTTATTAGATAGCTCTAACTACGCTAAAAAATTAACCTTCGGGCTTCCCTGGTGGCGCAGTGGTTGAGAGTCCGCCTGCCGATGCAGGGGACACAGGTTCGTGCCCCGGTTCGGGAAGATCCCACATGCTGCGGAGCGGCTGGGCCCGTGAGCCATGGCCGCTGAGCCTGCGCGTCCGGAGCCTGTGCTCCGCAATAGGAGAGGCCACAGCAGTGAGAGGTCCGCGTACCGAAAAAAAAAAAAAAAAAAATTAACCTTCAATTTTAGTGGCTTAACATAATCGAATTTTATTTCTTGCGCACACGACAGAGCAACGTGGGTTGTTGGTTAGATGTCTGCTGATCCAGAGACCGCCAGGCCTCTAGATTCCTTTAGTTACCTTTTCTTGACAGAGAAAGACATGAGAGATTGTGGGGGGGAGGTATTTACAAGAAGGAACTTTATATCTTTAAACTTGGAATTCAATTTTTGAATGATGGCTTTATAAATAATTTCATGTCCTTTATTTAAAGAGAATCATATGGGTAAAGTCTTTATTAACCAAATATTCACAGCCCCAGATTTCTAGCAGTTGGCAAAAATTGTGAGACGTGATGCTGTCTGCGTAGAGTCAGTGTTCACCATGTCTCTGATTTCTCATTTTATGTAGTAGGAACTGTGTTTGACCTTGTCACCCATTTTCTTGTATGTAGATTTCTCAGAGTAACTCTTAAGTAGCATTTTTTTTTAATTGTAGTAATTTGGGGGAATAGAAGCAGTAAGACAGGATAATGATCAATGTCTATTCGACGAATTGTTTTGTCTATTTATTAAATATTTACTAAGCCACCACTGGGGGCCAGACACCATTTTGGACCCTGAGAATACATCAGGGAACTGAAAAGGTAAAAATTTTCTGTCATCATGGAGCTTACTCTCCAACTGGGAAAGATGGAAATAAGTAAAATAAATACATAGCATTTTAAAAGTTGGTAAGTTTTGTGGTATGAAAAATAAAGCTGTAGAACAGTATAGAAAGTGCAGGGGAGGAGGTAACATATTATTACAAGTACAAATAAGTGTAAATAATCTGACCTATTTTAAAAAGGCATATTCTAGCTGATGTGTTGAAATAAACTGTGAAGTTGAAGCAGGGAGATAAATAATTCAGACAAGAGATGATATTGGCCAGGACCAAGATGGTGGCAGTAGGGTGGTGTGCAGTAGATGGATATGGGGGTGTGGTGAAGGCAGACCCCACACAATTTGCTGATAAACTGGGCTTGTGTGAGAGAAGAGTTGGGGGGTGGCTGTAAGATTTTAGCCAGTGCACCTAAGTTTGGCGTTTCCTTAACTAAGAAAAGAAAGACTATGGGAGAGCAGGTTCAAAGGTAAAGATCAGGAGTTCACTTCTAGATAAGTTTCAGAAGTTCTAGTGGTGGTGTTGAGAACGCAGCTGCATATGTGAGTCTGGGTCAGGGACAGTACTGTGATGTCAATCTGAGATTCTTCAGCTTGTGGACGTGGTTAGAAACCATGGGATGGGATGGGATCATGAAGCGAGTGAGTGTAGATGGAGAGAAGCCAGATTCCACAGACTGCACCCTGGACATTCCAACACAGAGAGATCGGGAAGATGAAGCCAAGTCAGGAGAGACAGCTGAACAACTGGTAGTGGAAAGCCAAGAAATCGTGGTCCTGGGGGCCAAGCAAGGAGAGAGTGGCCACCTATGTCCAGAGGTGCCGAAGGGGCAAATGTGGTGAGGACCAAGAACCGATCATCGCTGACGTCCTTTCAAGAGCAGCCTCGGTGGGGTGGGGTGGGGAAGGCCTGGTGTGAGTCCGTTTCAGATGGGAGTGGAGGGGAAGAGCACTGGAGATACTGGTATTGATAACATAAGGCATTTTGCTGCAGGGAATAGGCCAGTTTCTGTTGGAGCAAGTGGAGCCTAGAGAGGGGTTTTGTCTCTTTTTATTTTAAGACTGGAGACATTACAGTATTAGGTGAGCTTCCAAAAGAAATGGATGCAGAAGCGAAGAAAGACTGAGTGGAACAGTCATCCTGAATAGGCGAGAGGCTGGAATCTAGCGCACAAGACGAGGGACTGCCTTGGCATTAGGATCACTGCCTTAGTAACAGAAGGGAGGGCAGAGTATGCACAAAATCCTAGCAGTGGGGTCCATGTGGTCGGAATCTCCAGATGTTCCACTGTGGTGGCTTTATTTTATTCTATCTTTTTATTTTATGTTATTTCTTTTTTTGTTGTTTTGGGTTTTTTTGTTTTTGTTTTTTTGCAGTACGCGGGCCTCTTACTGTTGTGGCCTCTCCCGTTGCAGAGCACAGGCTCCAGACGTGCAGGCTAGGCAGCCATGGCTCACGGGCATGTGGGATCTTCCTGGACCGGGGCACGAACCCGTGTCCCCTGCATCGGCAGGCGGACTCTCAACCACTGCGCCACCAGGGAAGCCCTATTTTATGTTATTTCTTGAAACAGGAACTTTGTTTGTTTGTTTTGTTTGTTTATGAGAGTGGGAATTTGAATGAGCTCAGGAAACAGGAAGATGTTGGCACCACCATAGGTACACCTGTGCTTATGACCATGACTTTCAGGGGAAACCATCACGGGTATAAGTTCTTCTCCAGCCATATTCAGATGCAATGGTGCAAATGTGGAGTGACGACTGCAGGGCAGGATTTAAGCAGGGGTGGTTTTCACTGAGAGCTAGAGTTGTGTGCAGGGAGCAATTCCAAGGACGTGGCTGGGGAAGGAAGGACGGGGGTGTGGGAAGACCACAAAGCAGGAAGAGAAAGGGAGTGAGGTCTCTGGGGGCTGGTGGGTTATTGTTGCCATGGAGACATGAGAGTGGATGAGCTGAAAAGAAGGAAGCTGCAGTCAAAAATGGGATGCTCAAAATAAAGGTTACAGAGGGGCTGTGATCATTGGTAATGACGAGGTCCATGATAGGAACTCAGAGGTGAGTGCCGGGTAGGCTGAACGTACGATTTTTGAGGAGTTTCAAAAATGAGAAGCCAAATCTTTGTTAAGATTATTTCCATGTGTGTGGATATCAGTAATAATTAGGACTAGCAGTGTATTGAAGATAGTGAGCGGGAACCAGAACCTAAAAATACAGAGATTTGAGGTGGAGCGAACCACAAGCTGTGGTGGTAGGAGGTAGACGATTGCTACACTTGTGTGTGTGTGTGTGTGTGTGTGTGTGTGTGTGTGTGTGTCTGTCTGTCTGTCTGTCTGCCTGTCTGTCTAAGGAAAGCAGGGGCTAACATAGACAATATTACAGACAAAAAAATGTGTCCTTATGAATTTGCATTCTAATTTGATTGAAAAGTTAATACACAAATAAATGTTAAATAGCCATTTTAATTTATGCAGTAACAATTGTTTACCTCATGGGTTTAAGACATGAGGTCAATATATGATATGAGGAAATAATTGATGGAAACTGAGGTTGTTGAAATGTCGCAGAGGCAGCACGGTTTCTGACATGATAATCCGTTTGGGGGGTTACTGTATACTTTATTAATTCATGATAAAGAAGAGGACCTGAGTCTAGTTTCAGTGTACTCAACAACTGACTTCCCAGTTGTTACATTTGGGAGAAAATTTCTCATCAGCAAGAACTGGCTTGAAGCCGATCTCCCCACAGAAACAAGCTCTACCAAGTTGAGAGCCAGACATGTGCTCAGCCAGCATGTAGATGACTACAGGGACAATGTCAGAAGTGGCATGCGTGTTGGGAAAGACAAACGCATGTCCAGAAATACATTTGCTCATATTTTCATTCCTGCTTGGAGGGTCCTACCTGTCTTCATAGGAGATCTACCTGTAAGATCCAGCTGAAGTCCTGTCCTCTTTGAGAAGCCTCCCTCCTGGCTGTTCTACACTCTGCTTTCTGTGTGAATGCCTATGCTGTTTATTGTCTGGTTTTCTTTTGAATTTAATTGTATCACAGCTCATATTATAGAAGCAGCTACTTAATATACAAAATGCCAGGTCTTGCCTTAAACACTTTACAGTATTTTATTTAATTATTTAATTTGCACAATAACCTTGCTATTCTTACTATTACCATTACTTCTGATTTACAGAAGAGACAATCTTTTTTTTTAAAAGTTGATCTAGGCAAGATTGTTCATGCCCAGGTTTCTAATATGTAAGACTAATTTTTAAAACCATACAATACAAGGAGATTGCAAAGATATAACACAATGGAAACTTCCATACTCTACTGAGAGGAATTACAAATTGGCTCAGTCATTTTACAGAACAGTTGTTTTATCCAGAATTGTCAAAGATTCCTTATTAACCAAGCTGTCCCACTCTTGTATGTACTCTAGAATGACTCATGTCCTTGTGCAGCTGTATAATTGTAGAAGAATGTTTATTCCAGCAAGATTAATAATAAGCAAAATGAGAAGACAACCCAACAGTATAAAAATTGTGGACTAGATAAATAAATTATGGAATATGCCTGCAATGGAACTCTACACAGCAATGATGATTGGACAGGCAGCAACATGGTTGATATTATAAACATACTATTGAGAGAAAGAGTCAATATGTGAGAGAATACATACAATATGATTCCATTTACCCAAAGGTGAAAAACAGGCAAAAGGCGGGAATGCTTATATATAAGCAGTAACACTAGAAGGTAAGCTAGGGTGGAGGGTCTTTCTGGGGCTCCGGTAATACCTTGTTTGCTTTATGATTGTTCTAGTCTCCACATCGTGTGAATTGCTATGACATTATATTGCACAAACAAAAGGAAGTAACCAGAATTCAAGCTCAACACCTGAATATGGCACAATGCTAAGCCCTCATTCAACCCCCAGTTGATTTAATTAGAGATAAATTGCTGATGATCAGTGGTTAATCACAAAGACAAAGTTGATTGTGGAATAAAAATAATTTCAGAATCTCCAGTTTTTCTATTTGAATTTTCTACCTAGTTATGGATCCCCTCTACCATATCCTCAACCAGAAATCATACAACTTAGATGGGAAAATGACAAACTAATTTGGTAAGCCAAGCTTCATTTTGGCACAAAGCTAATATTTAGAAGATATTCTTCCTTATGTTAAATGAATCACTTCCCTATAATTTCTTCACAATGATATAAACTCTTCTAAAAGTACAGAGAAAAAATATCTGTTGAAAAATACATAAAATAAAATTTTACTTAAACATCATCTATTCTCCTGTCTCAAATTTGCTCAGGGGGAGCATTTAGAGTATGGAATGTCGTATTGCAAAACATTGAAATCAGATTATGATTACATTCTTTTAATAGAGACAAATGAAATTTATATTTTGGCCTAACGGTGCTATGGACTGAATGTTTGTGCCCCATCAATTCATATGTTGAATCCTAACCCCCAACGTGATGGTGTTAAGAGGTGGGGCCTTTGGGACGTGATTAGGATTAGATGAGGTCATGAGGGTGGAGCCCTCATGAATGGAATTAGTGCCCTTGTAAAAGAGACCCAAGACAGATGGTCTCTCTTTCTCCACCATATGAAGACACAGCAAGATCACTGTCTGTAAACTGGAGTCTCAGCAGAAACCTAATGTACCTGCACCTTGATCTTGGACTTCCCAGACACCACAACTGCAGGAAGTAAACGTTTTGTTATTTAACCTGCCCCATCTATGGTACTTGTCAGCCTGAGCTAAGACACACTGAATGGCACAAGGTTAAAATGAATACACAGTTGATGTCAGGGTTAAAGGTGACTACACCATGTGAAGGAATGGATCTCTGGCACACAAATATAAACCTGAAATTGCATCATCCCAAAACAGTTATCACTGCAATTTTATTATAATTTTGTGCCAAAATTTTCGAAGTTGGACTTTTTGTTCAACAATGGTAATACCCCAGCCCCATCGGGTGCAGATTTGCTCCTGCCAACATGGTTTGCAACACCAAATAGAGGTTCAGTTCCAACTGGCACATTACTGATATTAGGAGCCTTTTGGTGCACAGCTGAATATAATTCAGGGAAAAGATTTTCAGAAGCATTTTTTTCTAGAAGGAAATTTGTGCTGAGGATTTACTGCTTGGACAATTATAAAATGTACTTTACTGAAAATAATTCAATGTCCAAAAATTTTTAATTTATTTTATAAACTTCAAGGGATTTTCATCTTACAATGATTATTAAATACTGTCTTTAAAAGATTGATTGGAAGAATAAATTATGTTCCTCTTTTCTCTATCATTTTCATCTTTTCTTCATAATTTTTTATAAGGTATATACTTGTCCTCTTGCAATGTCTTTCCCATACTAATTTTATCATGGATGGTGTAATTTTATAATTTTCACTCATTAAGAAAATTTGATGTGGCACAGTTGAAATGTTTATAACTCATCCTTATCTTTATAAAATGTGAATCCTTCCCTAACGGGGGCTTTTTGTTTTGTTTTTTAGAGAGATTAATGTCCAAATAAGTCTAATTCAATACAGTTCTTAAAGGCTATTTTATTTTCCACTGTAAATTTCAATACACCAAATACTTCTAAAGAGATTAGAATTATAATTTAACCAAATCTCTATTAACCTACTTTGTATTATTTTAATTTAAATATTTGATTTTAACATTATAACTCAGAAAGTTATAATGATTTGCTAGTGGAATGTTCCAAAGGATTGTCCCTAATATTTACATTATTTTAATCTATTTTCCTACTCAATTAAAGTTCTTAAAATTGTACCTGTACATACAACGAATAGTTTTCACAAGCATTATTACGAGTACATATTTTCATGTAACAATATTAAATAGATATTTATACTTCAAGTGCTGGATGCAGATTTTGTATATAAACCACGTAGAAGATTTTCCCCTAGAGGTTGCAACTACATTTGACAGTTAATATTCAAATATTATTTTAATTTTTTGAGAGAATAAGCCATAACTTCAGCATTCTACTAGTTCTATAAACATATTTTATTTATAGTTGAATGTGAAATATGTCTATTTACATGCATCTACACACACATACACATAAGGCTAACATATCTGCAATGCCTGGACATCCATTTAGCACTGCCAGGCACAGCCGTTTCAGCTCTTTGACAGTGTTTGTTCTAATGGCCATAATGTGTATCAACTAGTTGTTAAACATTTTAACAGCATCCTATAGATGCACACACACACACATGCACATACACATACAAAAATAAGAAGTGCTTTCTAGATTTTTTTTTGAAAACTGCAAATAAAGCTTTTTGTTGGAAGCCATGTACAGAATAATTTGCCATAAAAATAAAACAGATTTTTAGGTCTTGATTTAGAATTCATTGTGTAAAATGATGCAAAATTGGGCATCCCATTCTGTGATTCTATGAAAACAAAGTAAAACAACAAAGAAAGAGAAAGGGACAAAGAGGAACAAGCACGTGTTGCATCTTTTAATCTACTGTTAGATTCTGTGTTTTTTCATCATACTCCATCCAGGATGACATCATCATGCTCCATCCAGGATGACATCATCATACTCTGTCCAGGATGATGGCATCTTAACTCGATTTCATCTGTAAAGACCCTGGTTCCAAATAAGGCCACGTTCAGTCATGGGGGCTATCCCAGTCATGGGGACTCCACCCTCATGACCTAATTCACCTCCCAGAGGTTCCACCTCCTAACACCATCACACTGGGGATTAGATTTCAACCTATAAATCCTGGGGAGACACAAACATTCAGTCTATAGCACAATTCAACCCACTCATCACAACAAAATCAAGGCTCATTTTATGAACTGTGGGTTACTGGATGCAAGCTTTCATTGAAACTCAGATAGATTAGAGCAAGGCAGGCAACTTATCCAAGATCAAAGGCCACCACTGGACCGTCATGAAGCTGGATGTGGCGACCATTCTGTGGGAATCCACCATCCAAAACATCAGCAGTGTGGAGAGATTCTCCCATTCAAAGGTGTGATTGTACTGGATGTAGCAAGCGGACAAATGAAAGTCACCTTGTTTTGTTTTTATATTTCTACTTTAGAACTGATGAGATGACTCATTTGTTTGGGTACTGCTGATAAGAATATGACAAATAGCCTGAAGTATTTCAATAACCTGCCATAATCTAGAGGTTTATGCACAGAGAATTATGAATGAATCATTTGTGCTACCACTTAGCACGTGAAAACAGTGATAGTGCAGAATCAATTGCTCTTTGTTTGAGGACATAGTGAGCGGGGGAGCACCTTTCTCAGATGAATTAATCATTGAACTCATTCAGAGGCAAGCTGTGGAGGGCTTGGAAACACTTTGTTCGAAGGAGGCTTTAAATGTCAGAGGAAAATTGTTTTAATTAACCAATTGTTCTTTAGATGCATCTCCAGTGGAAGCAGTTTTTAAATTTTCTTTTAGGCTCTCTGTTTTCCTGGCCAGATTTTGTGAAGATAAATATTCCAAACACTTTGAAAGAGAAGTCACATTTTAAAAATGGTGTTAATATTTTAGTTCACTCATTTCCTTTCAGAAAAAAAAGATCATGTAGGGAATTAATATCTCTTAAGACAAGAACAGTTAGTTGTACTTTCAGAAGTTAACTCTATAATTTTTTGTTGGTATTTTGTCTCCAATAGCTGTCTCCCTTTCTCCGTAGTCTCGGGTCAAATTCCTGAGAGAGAGAATTCAGTGCACCTTTATACCCTACAAGTTATAGCTTAGACCAACCTGGAGCTCCCTGGCCTCGGAGCAGGTGCTCATCCATAATCCCAGAACCACATATGAATGGGTCCATGTAGCAAATGTGACTGCCTTCGGGTTTCACTTTCAGTAGAACCGCGTAGGTTCCTAGGACAGGAAGAGGCCATGTCCCTGTTTGTTTTAGAAAGATACTTACAAAGATGTATTCAATACCTAAATCTCTGGGGAGGGGTACAGATTCTTGCTTATTGTGCTCATGCAACGCGTACATGCACAGGATCTGGGGATGTTGCATGTTGTGGTTAACCTGCGAAGGTGAGGGCGGGGCAGCTAAGCAAGGACGTCAGAGGTGCATGCGCTTGGGATGTGTGCTGAGACCAGGAATAGGGTCAGCCCAGCCTTTTCCCCATGGTAGACTCTGATAAGAAAGAAATTTTTTTTTCAATGCACTTAGGAGGAAAAAGTAGCAAAAGGAAAGAAAGCATTTGAAAAGGCAGTAATTGCATTTTGCCGATTAGATATGAATGTAGTCTCACCACAACTATAAGTCCCTGCCCCATCATTGGAGGATACAACATTTTGTGGAGCTGGGATATTATGACATAAGGAGACTCTGGTTCACACGGGAGAGGAGTGATCGTTGCAGTCCTCTCTGCCGTGGTGGAAAAAGGAAATGGTACTCCTCATATCTCACAGGTTCCCTGCCCGGTCAGAAAGAGAAAGGCAGAGAAAGGAAGTCTTCCTACACAGGCACAGGCTAAATGTGAAATAGGAGATATTTAAGAAAGGTGGTCTGATCACACTGTGGGAAAGGAGGAAACAGAAGCGCACCCATGGGGGTGTTCAGACCTACTGGAAGAAGGAGGCGGGGCAGTGAGGGAGTGGCCAGGCGGTCATTGCCCTGGGAGATGCAAGATGCCCCCAAAGAACTCAGGGCAGGGGAGTGATACCAAGAAACAGCGCCTTGGGATCCTGAGTGTTTCCTAGTGGCGAGGCAGCCCTCACTTCAGACTCAGGAGGGAGAGCAGGGGACTGTCCTCCGCCTGGCGTGGAGGATGGTCCTTACTTGTGCGGGATCCCTGTTTCCTTTCTCTTTTCTGCTCTTCACAGCCCCACTCTCCCTTTGACATTGGTGATTTCTCCTCACTACCCTTTGCTGGTTGCCAGAGTTTAGGGTCAGCTGCACTGGCAGTGAAATTGAGTATTGGGAAGCGGGGAGGGACAGGAGAAAATCCTGCTCTGTGTTTACAAGGAAGGAACTCCCAGCATAGCCATGGCATAAATAAAACCATAATCCTTCCTAATTCTGAAAATTTTATACCGTTTCCATGTCTAAAAGGGATTGAGTTAGTTTACAAGTTATAATACAATGCAAAATAGTTAAACGTGTAGTTTGGAGAGTTTAAAGAGCTGAGGAATCATCTAAATGCAGCTAAAGGATAAGACTATTACCTGTGATGAGAGAATATTAAACACGACAATTGCACCTTTAATTTCATTTGAAGATTTTTGGTAGCTTAGAAAAAAAAGGAGTATGTCCAATCCACAAGTTTTCTTTTCTGACAAGAGAAAATGCCATCATTATTTGCAGAGAGTCTTGCCCTCTTCTGGAATTAAACTTAAGCAGGAAGTGATGACATGTATTCAAGAACACTGTCACAGACTTAACTGTGGGCAGAACTCAAAGGTGACACCTGTGCCGTCATCCACATAGCTGCACACTCAGCAGGAGCCCACGCTTCCCTTAGACCGTATTTCCAAAATAACCCACATAATTTATGTGCCAACATCAACATCTCAAAGCCCTTCATTTCTTTGTAGTCATAAACATAGCACCTGTGAGACAATAGTGTTTATTAACAGGTATTCACAGTGAAGGTGTCACAATAAGTTAGTGGTAATGATTCAACACAGAGAGAACTGAGTTTACAGTCACATCTGTTTTGAATGGGAGACAGTTGAACGGCTCCCTTACTATGTGCAATGGATCCCAGGGGCAGGACCGTCACAGAGGAGGACCAAAGGCTTTTGGCAGTTATCAGAGGTACTTGTACAACTTCACTTTTTTTTTTTTTTTTACCGTGTTAACAGAAGATAATTGTTCCGTGTTTAGTTGCTCCCACCAAAGCAATGGTAATTGTTTAGATGTCATACGTTTACTAAAAAGTTCTTACCACCAAGAAGTGGGCTGGGGGAGAAGAAAATGTGGAAGATGGAATGGGATTGGTAAAGGCTGACAATGTTGTATTTTCTCCTTTTAATCCTGATTAGAAGGAGAAAATGGTGGAACAGAAAGGATTCTCTGGATTTTCAGGAAATGTATGTTTATTCTGAGGCTGTAATTTGAGAAGTCGAGAATATTCTGTTACCCCTGGGGCCACTTCCACAGGCTTCCCTGATACTAGAGAACTGATGCTGGGAGAAGGTCCATGTGCTTTGTGTACCTGCAGTGGTAGAAAGACTTCCTAGTTTCTAAACCTTCGTGGTGGTGAATGCTACTTTCTTGTGGAGAGTCTTTCCCTGATTAACACGCTTTGGGGTGAGCATCAGTTTCCCTACTAGACAATACAGCTGACCCTAGAATCCCCAGCATCAGCCCAATACTGGCCAAGCCTCAGGGCTGGGGCCGTTGACCAGCCCAGGCAGCGTGAATGGCCACGTTCAGTCCGCTGGGTCTGGGCCACGGGCAGAACCCAGTCATTAGAAACCCTTATTCCCTTGGTGCAGCGGGGTCAAGGGCAGAGTTCTCACAAGCTATTTATACTGCAGCAGGAATTCTCTGCTCTCGTCATTACCGAGGTTTACATAAATGGTCATTAGGAAGAAGTGACTGCACTGAAGAAAAGTACATTCTGTACTTAGAAGTGTTTTGCACATATTCCAAAAGGGTTGAGAGGAAGGCAGATGGGAGGGAGGAGATTCTCACATTTTTGGAAAATCTCACATGCATACGGCTTTCATTAATGTTTAAAAAAAACCCTCACTATAATTAATACTGCAAAGTTGTACGCATCTCACATACTACACCGAAGCCTGCACACCCAACTGTGAGAATCTGAAAATGTAAGTTTCACAGGAAGAAATTCCACCTATCTGGGGTCTTAAAGGAAGGATTATTTCCACCATACTCCCTTTCGTGATGACTTTAGGGTTTTTTTTTTATTTATGATCTTGCATGCAGTTTTAACAATACTTAAATCAAAAGGCAGTAAAAATCCATTCTGCAGTCCAAGGCCAAAGTATCCTTTTAATGCTTCAATTCGATCTAAGTTAACAGTGTCGTACACTCTACCACTAACATTTTATCTGCCCTTCAAGCTTCTCAGAAGTACTTCTCTGGAATTGTGTTCTGACACCAGTTGTACTCTTTTTGGAAGCTCTGGGGATAATCTTTGGGGTTTTTTTAAAGTTTTTTTGTAATTAAACCCCCTTGGATAGCACTTTAAAGAAGTCTTATTCTTTATACTAAATTCTACATAAAACTTGAAATATCTTGTGCTTCCATGAGTTTTAATGAGTTTAATAATGTTAATATACTACTTAATAATTGCTTGCTTCCCCTAGAAGGTAATGAAAAAATAAATATGCCCTTGAAAGCTAAAAGGCATTGAAGAGAGTCATTGTGATATATGTTGAAATATCACTTTTTATTATTGCAAAAGTATGTGTGCTCTACCCTAGGGCCCATGGGTCTCAGGATCTTAAGGGCCCTACACTTGAAGCCTAAGGCACTGCATCGCCTTCTTGAAAGTCTTATTTGTTGTGTGTTTGAATTTGTACCCTCTGAGCCCCACCTGGCCCTCTCCCTGCCCTGGGTACCCCCTAGGTGCTCCCTCCCTTTTCCTGCTGCCCTGCCCAGCTGCCCAGTGTGGGCAGAGGCCGTGGGTGCCTGGGTTCCGCTGCACCTGAGGTATGGGCTGGGGCTGTGGGTGTGGACAGGAGGGTCTCAGCGCATCCCTTAGTCGGAGCCTAGCTGCCTCCAGGGTGAAAACCAGACAGCCGCACAGTCTTAGCTCAGTGAGCTCCACCCTAAACCCACACGAGAGCCGCTGATGATTTTAAGTAGAGGGAGATCCAATTTGTGTTTAGAAATATCACTCTAGTTAGAATTCAGAGGATGGACACATTGGGAGACCAGTTAGCTGGTCACTGGAGGAGCCCAAGGAGAGAGTTGAAGTCCTGAACGAACTGAGGCAGCCCCAGAGCAGATGCAGGGGAGGGCTGGAGAAAACTGCTGGCTCTGAGGGGGTGTGCAGGGAGTTCCAGAGCACCCCACGCATCTCAGAGAGCAGCCATCAGTAAACATGCAGGCTTTATGTGGAAAGGGGTTGGTTACAGTAGAAACTCCCAAGCATCACAGCTGGTGCAATTGTACCCTATTGTAATGAACCACTCACTTTCCTGTCACTCTTCGGCTTCCCATCTGTCACTGATAATGCTCCCGATGTTGAGAAGTACTTAGAGGAAATGCTTTTACAAGGCAGGGAAAGCCAAAGTTCCTCATTAGTGCTTAAGTGCTG
The DNA here is from genome assembly GCF_003031525.2 of Neophocaena asiaeorientalis asiaeorientalis. Classification (NCBI taxonomy): domain Eukaryota; kingdom Metazoa; phylum Chordata; class Mammalia; order Artiodactyla; family Phocoenidae; genus Neophocaena; species Neophocaena asiaeorientalis. The sequence continues at coordinate 925,315 of NW_020174431.1, read as the reverse complement.
TGTACATTTATGGCGATGGCTATTGCTTTGTCATGAATATTATCCCATTACATCGAAATGCGTTATAGGCCTTTAGTAGAAAGCCACTACAGATTGAAAATTCTAATTATTATTATTGCCATTATTATTATTCTGATTTTTAGAGTATTTGCAGAATTGTCCCATTTAAGAGACAGTTTATTACAAGTTTACTGCCTTGCATTTCTCTTTTCTAGTCTTTCCAATGCTCTTGATTTCTCTTATAATCCTTCAGTTGTTCTCACCAATGAAAAAAGAACCTATTAAAAACCTTTATATTCACAGAATATAAAGACATGTATTTATTTTGAGTAAGCCCTTTTATATCAAACCCATTTCTTACAACAACTAAATAAGAGCATCTGGTTGATTTTTTATCTAAAAATCTATCTAAATCAGGTAATATTTATCAAGTGTCCTCGTTTGTTATAAAATGGAGTATTCAAAGAAAGAAAGAAGAGTAATCCAAGATAATTGATAGCAATGATATATCTTTGGCATATTCTCTGTATGTTTAAGCCACTTTCTAACAGCATATTCAGAGATATAGACTCTGGTGGCGGCTAGTAATTTTAGGTGAACTAAGTATTTTTAAAGATAAGAATTTTTTCTCATATATTTTTTGACATATAATAAAGTCCATTCATGAAACTCTAAATTTCCTTGGACTCCAATTTCAGAACATTAATTGTTAGCTGACCAACACCCATTCTCCTATCTCTGGTAGTTAAAGAACCGCAGATGTCTTTAGGGAAACCTCCTTTCCTGTTTTGAGGGAAAAGGCTCCAAAACTAGCTCTAGTGGTGGGGTCAGTTGGCTTAAATGGATCAGTATATCCCATGCACCTTGACCGTGACAGTTGCTTCAGATCCAGGGAGGTAACCCAATGAGAGTCAAAGAAACATGAGAAAACATGGGCTGAAACTTCCGGTAAAGATAAGCTCTTGTTCTTCCTCTGGGCTTGGTGGTACAGGGTGAGAGGCATGGGGCCGTCCTATGAGGGGAGCCAGCGGGAAGGAAGTGGAGCCTCTGGGTCTTAGTAACACAGTTTTTGTCCTGAATCAAGTCAAACCTAAGGCAGCGCTACTTGTAGACATTTCTGTCACATAAGCAAAGATTTCCCTTTTTCCTTATGCCTGTTTAAGTTTGTTGGCACATACAACACAAATAGTCTTGAATGATGTGCATTAGCTTGGAGACACTGGCCCTAGTCTAAAGAGGTGCTTTCCTTTTTTAAATTTGCAAATGTTTTCTCTTTTGATCATGTCCTATTTGAATGTGGTGTTGTTGGGGATTTTCAGTATATTTTCCAGTTTTTTATCCTTCAGTGATAACTGAAAAGTTAAGAAAAGGTTACAGCAAATCAGGTACACCCATGATTAACTCTTAGAAACATATTGAATCCTGGAAAGTGCAGACATGAAGCAAAGCGAAATCATAGAAGTAAGATGTTATCAAATGCTTGGCTATTTGATAATGTGCAGCCAAAGAAGTAGAAATGTTTGTGGGGAGGTTTCCTGTAAGAACTAGAGGTGAATAGAATTCAGTTTAGGTTTTCAGGTGTAATCCTTCCTGTTTCCATTGCATACATGTGATTGAAATGGACAGTAGGAAAAATTTTTAGGTAGAGTAGGTTTCTGAGACCAATACCGGGTGGAGAAAGATGGTTCCTGAGATCCTCACACACAGTTACTTGTGGGGAGAGGGCAGAGACCTACTGCTTGCACAGAACCCACTTCAAGTGTGAGGTCTGTTTTCAAATCCTGGAAGTACAGGGTCGGGAAAAAGAGCAAAGACTTGGAAGCAGACCCTGAGGGTTTGGAGTCCCAGTTGCACATCTTCTGAGCTGGCTGTTACCTTACGCAGCTTACATAATCCTCTGAGCCTCAGTCCCCTTCCCCATAGAATGGAAATGATAATAGTAGGCTCTTCACAGGATGCTTGGGTGATAAAATTAGAATGAATCTAAAAAGCAGTTCTGAGCACAATACTTAGCCCATGAAGATTGTTCCCTGAACGTTGTTGTTGCTGGTCCAACAGTCAGCCTCTGGTGACCACACTGCAAGACTCCCTCCACTTTGGGCTGCCTGCTCACTCAGTTCAGCTCCCTCACCCTGGAGAGGACTGTTTTGTAGGGTAGGTGAAGACGAGGGAAAGACAGGGACGGGGGCCCTTCTTTGTTGAGCATTTTAAAACATATCTGCTATATATAAATCAGTAACTCAGTAGTTACCATTCCAAACCCTCACTATTCTAGTACCATGTTAATTTTCAGACAGTTGACTGAGGTAGAAGTCATGTGAGTAAATGTTTTCAATTCTCATAACCTGAGTCAGTTGAAAAGCAATTACCACAGAGATGCTGATCCAATGTAGAAATGGTTGAAATGAGATTCTCTCAAATAATCAATTCTGATCATCTTTAGCAACTTCCCTAATTGTAAAGGGTTGACTTTTCTTATTAGAAAATATCATAATGGATGCTCTTGAAAGGAAAAAGGGGAAATGGTTAACTTGTTTTAAAAATTGTTTAAGATATACAATTTACAAGTTTACAAGTCATACTTTCTAACCAGTTCCCTCTTTTTAAAATTTTACTTCCTTTATTGCAGAGTAAAAGCCTATCATATTCTAAGGTGAGTCAATATTTGTGTGCTCAGCTCAACTTCTCCTTGGACATTTCAAAATGCAAGGTCTGCATCCTGCATCATTTAGATACTAATATTGTACAACTCTCATATTAGAGCTCTCCAGAGAAACAGAACCAATAGGGTATGTTGGATAGGAGATATATGTGTGTGTATATATATATACACACACATATATATCCATGTGTATATGTGATTTATTATGAGGGATGGGTTCGTGCTGTCATGTAAACTGAGAATCCTGTGATCTACAGGGAGAGCCGATGGTGTAACTCCCAGTCCAAGGACACGAGATGTTCCAGCTCAACAATCAGGCAGAAAGAGCAAATCCAACCTTCCTCCACCTTTTTGTCCTATTCAGGGCTTTGAGGGATTGGATGAGTCCCCCACATTGGGGAGAGTCTTCTGCTTTACTCAGTCCACCAGCTCAATGCTAATCTTATCAGGAGACACCCTCACAGACACAATGTTTAACTAAATGCCTGGTAACCCCATGATCCAATCAAGTTGACACATGAAATTAACCATCACACCTTGGGAGAAAGTCTCTGTCTAGGCAAGCAAGTGCAGGTGTCATTGTAACACTGTCCAGGGAATTCCTTTTCTATCACCAGTTCACTGTACTCTTTTCTCACCAGAATTCCTCTTTTTCCAGGATACATGGTCTATATAAAGCAGAAATGTCCTCAGAAGTAAATATTCTTGAAGAAGCTTAATCTCCAGTTTCATAGCAATGAAGATGACTGTTAAATATGCAAACATTAGGTCTTCATGGTAATCAACAAAATACATTTCCAACAAGCTCCAAGCTCCAAACAAAAAGCAAAACTGACAAAATCATTTTTTCTCCTATGATTTTCTACAGTAATTACCAAATATAATTTCTTCCTGTCCTCAAGTTAAACTTTAGCAGATAAAATATAGATAACACAATAAACAAAAAGATTAATATATATACAGAGGTAGATTAGAAAGATAATTTAGATAATAAAATGAAAATCAATAACTAATTAAAGTCTTGCCTGATGACAATGGTTCTCCATTTGAGGAATTAAGTGTTAGCCTGGGTGGAATCGTTTTGGCATGTGTATGTGTCCATATTGGCTCAGAGCAAAACAATAAGGCTAAATGTGTTTCTGACATAAGTGAAAAATCTAGATAAAAAGTCAATCACCTTTTCTTTTAAAATGACACAAATTCTTCCATCATCTTTCAAAATTAACCACTGAAGATCTTTCTTAAGGAAGTTGAATTGATTTCATCTTATTAATTAGTTCTAATTTTTCAAAAGAGTATGCTAGTTCTGCAGTTATGCTTTCATATAGCTGCCCTTTATAAGTGCCGACAGTCATATTTCTGCTTTCCCATGAGAATATTTCTTAAGATGGACCTCACATTTTATAAGGACAAAGCCACCAGCACCTGTAGTTGAAATAAGTCCTTGGTAGCATTGTGCTTTCCCATTTACATAGCTGGATAAACAATCTATGCAGAGTATAAATAAGAGAAAAATACAGGAACTTCTGCTGAAACTTATTTACACATTTTTTTCAAAGGATCTAAAATGATGAATTCTACAAACCAAAGAAAAGGAAATATGTTAATCCAATGCCGTGTACATATTTGCCAGTTTAAAAAAATACATAAAACAATTCTTAAAAATTACTTCACTGACCAAAAAAACAAGAAAAGAGTATATCTTATCTAAGAACAACTAAATGTATATATTAAAGGTCTACAACTTTAAGCACTTGAGGAGGAGACTTAACAGGCTATCAGTCAAGAGCTGCTTAAAACACAGGCTAAAGGGGGCTGTTATCAGGACATTAAATGTCTAAGGCTCACTCCTGAGACTCAGGAAGGTCAGGATGAATGGGAGGGTGCCATTTTTGGATCTTGGTTACAAACCCCAGTGGGTGGGAGTGTGGTCACATGCTCATTTTCTGCTCATGACACTAAGTTGATGTGGTCTCCTGGACAGTAATTTGGCCACATCCAGTAAACCTGAAGATGGGCATTCACTTTCACTAACTAATTGCATTTGTAGATATCGGAGGAAAGTCTCAAACTTGTTTAACTCATTACCGACTGGGGGATTTTTGCAGAAACTAACGCCTATGGCCAGCAATTTGTTATGTAAGTGAATATTGAAACGTCTCCAGTCAATAACATTTGGGTAACAAAAGACGTATTAATATGTCTCTGGTCAATAATGTGTTAAAAAAAGAATAAATAAGCAAAATGTTAAGAGAGAGAGAGAGAGAGAAACATCAAGGAACAGAAACTTAAAAGCAACAGAAAAAATCTTGTTTACAAAAAAATATAAATATCCATAAAAATATGATAAAATGTTGCCTTCTTGAAATAAGGACAGAATGCAAGAAGAGATAAAAGGAACAATCAGATAAACAAGAAAGAGGTTTTTGATGTGAAACATGAGAGCAGGCCTTTTTTTTTAACGTGTTAGAAGATGACTGGGAAGAAAAAAGCCAGAAAGCAGAATGAAGGAAACTGGGGTTAAACCAGTAGAGAAGGATGGAACTTCTGGAAATAGGTAACAGAAGAGTGTTTCAGGTGATTGTGGAGTGAAGCCAGAGTCCAGATTGGGGCAGAGGGTAGAGGGCTGCCAGGGGCACCCAATCTGGTTCACCCTCCCCTGTTGTGAAGGCTTTTTTTTCCCCTTTGGGAGTCTTTCATTCTTCCCTAAATTCTAACTGAACACATTAAACTATCATCAACCAATCTAATACACTAACCTTTTTTTTAAAAAAAAATCTTAATGGAACATAAATTTAGTTGCTTTCTGAAAAAAAGGTAACATTTTTTGAGATCTCACATATACAAAACTGTAGCCTGTCTCCTCACCTTTGATGCCTTTGTTTAGAAGCTGCAGCGAGAATCTCACCATCTCAGTGGCCTTCGTGGGTCACCTGAGCTGTGCTGGTGGCTGCAGCTCCAAGGGCCTCCTCCTGGCTTCTACTTCCAAGACCAAAGCTGCAGGAGCAAAGCACTTCTGGGCTTGCTCAGGGAGCATGTGCCTGCCTTCTGGATGGGAAGGTAGCCTGAGAATCCCTTACAAACCCACGAATCCCACACACAGCCTCTTAAAAAAGATTGGCAGGAAAAAAGATCCTTTACTACAAGCCCTGTGCTTAGAACTGGTCCACATGAGCATAATAGGAGAACAGAAAAATAACTGAGGAATTTTCATACAACAAAATACTACACACCAGTTGGAAAGAGTGCTCATGTAATAGAATAAATTCAAACTATTGTGAAAAAACCTACTTGAGAAATGGAATACACAGTGTGCTAACACTTAAATTTTAAAATAGGTGAAACAACAGAATTTATGAATACACAGATACAAAAGTAGCATAAAATAGGAATGGAAGACAAATTCACGGTACTGGTTATCAAGGGGAGGATGGGCTTGACAAGGGATTCTGCACTTATCAGGACATTTTAACTTCCTGAAGAAGTCTGAAGCATATAAGTTGCACTTGGAAAACCTGGGAGATCTGGGCATTCATTACATGATTTCCCGTATCTTTTGTATACTTGATAATGAACACTGACAATTTCAACTCGATGTGAAATGTAAAGTGATCCCATCACTGTTACCATTGGCGCGGTTTGTGCAGCTGCCTGGAGGGAAGTCCAGTTACCCTCTTCATCTCCTGGCCCAAAATGCACTCAGTGAGCTTTTCTTAAATTGAATGGAAATGCTCACTTCAGCAACACTGGAAACTAAAATTAACATTCCTTCTCAAAACTCCCAGTGTCACCTGGTACCAAACTGATCAACCTCTTGCCTCTCTGTGGTCTTTCTAATTCTCGTTGCTATGAACTAAATGTCTGTGCCTCCCCAAACTCTTATGTGGAAACATAACCCCCAATGTGATGGTATTAAGAGGTGGGGTTTCTGGGAGGTGATGAGGTCATGAAGGCAGATCCTTCATGAAAGGGATCAGTGCCCTTATAAGGAGACCCTGGAAAACCCCCCTTGCCCCATCCTCCATGTGGGGACACAGCAAGAAGGTAGCTGTCTATAAGCCAAAGAGAGAGGCCTCAGGAGAAACCAAACCTGCCAGCACCTTGACCTTGGACTTCCAGCCTGCTGAACTGTGAGATATGAGCGTCTGTTGCTTAAGCTACCCAGTCTGTAGTATTTTGTTACAGTAGCCCAAACAGACTAGGGCACTCAGCCTTCCCCAAATGTTCTCAGGGCCCAGCAAGGACATGCTCACACACACTAGATTATTTCACATTACAGCTCCGAGAATCACTTTGTGTCCTTTTACTGTGAAAGTCAGTGGGAAGGGCAGGCGCAGGTCCCAATCAATAGTCCTGGGTCCAAATTACTAGGCTAATCTCACACTAATTCAGCAAACATACAATAAAAGGAACTTAAAGAAAACAAAATCATGACATAGTCCCTGCCACCTTTCCATCCATTTCTATCAGGCATTTCTAACAGTTTTACAAAATATTGCTGGAACCAGGAACATTAATGCTTTTCCTGAAGCTAGGGTGGCCACAAAATTCTCTCAAAGCCTAAGGGAGAAGAAATACATAAGATCTACTTGTCTGGAATAATCTCAGAACCATCGCAAATTGATTTGTTTAAAATAAAAGCAATAGATAATTTCATTCCAAAGAAAATCACACACTCATTATAATCAGAGATCATTAGCAATTGCTATTAGAGAGTCAAATCTGTGTTTGTGATTTTTAGATATTTTATTGCCTGAAAGAGAAGAACTAATTGAATTAAAAAAAAATTCTATGTGTTTGTGTTGCTTTTTTGAGCCATCAACCTCATAGCAATACCAGCTTGCTGTGGGTGGCACTCAGAGTAAGGTATGACGATCACATGCACACAAGTAGAAGTTGGTATGACGTTCTGATGTGGTCACACCATGATCTCAGGTGTGAGTCTTGGGCCACCTTTAGCCTGATCTTTGAGTGATTTTCTTCTTTACTTTCTTCACTGGGAGAAAGCTTAATGCCAAAGACTTAAGATCAGGACATGTCCGCAACATTCTGTGTAGATATTTCCTGCTATAAAGTGATACAGGTATTTTAAAACAAAAGAGTGAAATAACTTATTGTTCATACGAGCTTCTATATCCATTTTTCAAGCATGACTTAGAATCTTATTCAACGAAGGAGATGGAATTTTCTCCACCATCCTGTGCCATAGAAGACCTGTGAGTCACCCATCTACCGAGCATCCTATTTCACCACCTCCTGGAGCAGAAGCTTGACCTGCCACAGCCAGCCTCCACACCCCCGACGCCCCTTCCCTAAGCCGGCTGCTGGTCCCATGCCCCTCTGCCTTCCCATCCCCTTCCTGGTTCCAGCTCTGGTTCAGTGCCCATGGCCTTTGCAGGTCTTGGGGGCAAATGTAGGCAGGTAGAAATAAATAGTGTGGAGCTGGGGTGGGATGGAAGGGCAGATCCCATCAGGCCAGGTGGCCAGGCACTGTTACGATAGTTGTCGTATTACTGTCACTCTGAAAGCAAAATTTACTTCCGTAAACTGAGCCCCAAGGACCCACTCCCCTTTTCCTGTCAGCCTGCACCCTTGGATGCAGCTGGGTTTCCCTGCCTCTGGGGTCGCTCTGAAATCCTAAATGGCATAAGCAATGCCCGATCCTCCCACTGCTTAAAATACTAGAGTCCTTCTTCAAACTCCGCTTCCAGCTCCTTGTCCAGCTTTGTGGTTTCAACAAACGGGAACCAAATGTCTCAGCCTGTTCTGATAAAGGTCTTCTCTAGTAAGACATTGGGACTTTTGAACCTGCGAACTTGGTCTCCATTGCATTTTCTGTCTCACTGCTTTGTGTTTTAGTTGGCTTACTTCCTTTTATTATTACTATGGTCCAATCAGACATTTAATTGTCTGGAATGCCAGCTGATTGATACAGCAACTTGCTCCAGAAGTGGAATTTCACTGGGAACATCCACGTTCATTTCCCTCCTATTTAATCTTGTTTTTCAGGAAAGACCTATCATCTACCCCTCACAGTACTGAAAACTTTTTTTTTAATTCTTATTCTTCAGAGCAGGATTTCCTAGTCTCATATGTTTCTTTCTTAAATTCCTTGAATCAGCTCAATGGAACAGGTACCAATTTTAATTGAGTGGCACAGAGAACAGAATATCTCATCCCAGGAGCTGCCGTCATAAGCAGAGTTTGTAAAAAGGTGGCAGGATACTTGGAAAAGTCTTGAGCACCCTCTGTACGTGAAGGCAGCCTGATTCCCATGTAGCTCTCTTAAGATGCTTACAACCAACTGCTCCTCCTGTCCTGTTTTTTCTTTTTTTAATTTTGAAAATCACATCCATTACAGCAAGATTTAATAAGAGAGATTCTAGTCAGAGGGGCTCCGCCAAGTGCTGACCTGGGTGTTTTTCTGAGGCACAGGATTGAGAAGTTTCAGGAAGGCTCTAAAGCACACATGCCAAGCCCGGAAGTACATCCAGAGCCCCTGCCCTGTGGAGACCAGCGTGAGGTTTCTCATTCCTTGGATGGGCCCCTCCCAGGACATGGTAGAAAATGAGGCTGGAGAATCCTCCTAAAACACACATATCCCCGAAAGACTAGAATGTACTCACCGAATGCAGCATTTATAGTTTAACTAAATGTATGATAGAACCCACTAATCCAAAAACAGCAACAACAAAAAATAACAAAAAAGCAAAGCCCCATTTTTTTTAAAGACTGGGCAACAATTCCAGAAACCAATTAGTAAACTCTTACACTCAGCACCCAGATTTGTCATCAACCTAATTGTTGTCCTCAGCACACAGTTACTAAGTAGCCACATCTGCAGGGTGCTGTGCCAGATGCACTTGAAAGCAAGCTACTCTGTCCCTACAGGACCTAGGCCTTGAGTACAGATGCGCCAGACAGGGGGGCTCAGACTGTACAGTACACACACACACACACACACACACACACACACAGGCTAATTATTCATGTATGTTTTGCAACGAACCAGGGTACCCCTGTTTCATAGAACTGAGAAAAGAATTTGATTATATGCCATCATATTGCACAATGTTTACGAATTAAAACCAAAGGTTTTCAGTACAGACGGCAGCGAACGTAGATCTGGCTTCCTCTGTAGAGTAACAAATCATATTTTAACTGCTCCAGAGAAGAATCATTACACTAGTACTCTTTTCTTTTGTTTGTTTTGCGGTACGCGGGCCTCTCACTGTTGTGGCCTCTCCCGTTGCGGAGCACAGGCTCCGGACGCGCAGGCTCAGCGGCCACGGCTCACAGGCCCAGCCGCTCCGTGGCACGTGGGATCCTCCCGGACCGGGGCACGAACCCGCGTCCCCTGCATCGGCAGACGGACCCTCAACCACTGCGCCACCAGGGAAGCCCCTTAGTACTCTTATGTAGAATCTTTTTGTTCTGTGATGAATAGTTTAATACAAATACTCCCTAATTGATCTATAGGGTCAGAATGAATTTTTCTCTATTTCTAGATTAGGTTTTATTATGAGTTGTCATCCCTAAATTTTACTTTACTGTCAGTCTCTGGAACCTCACATTCTGATATTGCCCCCAGGTGAATCTATAACTCACCAAAAAGCTCCTATAACAAAAATTCTATCATTTGGATGCCATTTACTATTCTGCTACTGGGCTCTGCTGGAAACGTAGGTCAAGAGCCATTACCTACCTGTGTAAATCGACGGCCCTTTACTCTGTTGGCTGCTCAAGGAAAGCGCCAGGGCCCTGTAATTAGCCAGCAGCTAATGTGCTGCAGTTAATGGAATTTTACTGCTCGTTCTTCGGCCTGCTCCACACCGCCTGGGGCCTCTCACCTTCCGTTGTCTCTGCGCGGTGGAACACTCCTCTCCCAGGTGCCTGCAGGTTATTCCCTCATGAGCTGCGCCTCACTGCCACCACCACAGCCCCACGTAGCCCTGTCACTATCAAGCTTCCCAATTTGCTGCAGTTTGGGGTGGTGTTTTGTCTTTCTCAGCTAACAAGAATGTAAACTAAATGAGAACAGAAACGTGGGTCTGTTTTGCTCACTTTTATAGCCCCATGTCTAGGCCAGTGCCTAGTACATAGCAAGTGCCCAGTAAATATTTGTTGAATTAATTACAGTTCAATGTGCTCTCAGATACAGATTTTGAAAGTTAAATGTGACTTCCATTCTTCTACATATTGTACCACAAACCTTCACCAAATGGTGAAAAGTTGAGAGGCAAGCGCTGTCCGCCTTCCCCCGCCTTCTCCCAGGGAAATCTGGGGAGCAGGCATCCCGTGAAGTGAATCAAGCCCGGGATATAAAACGTCAGCTCTGAGGGTGCCATTCCCTGGATTCCCTGGGGACCCGGGCATGTGACATGCAAAGCTCCTGAATAGGGCTCTGAGCAAGGAGTAGGCGGTGGCATCTGAGGTGCCCAGGCCTTTCATTTTAGCTCAGGTTCCCAGAGATGCACCTGGAGATGAGGATCTCCTGGGGAAAGCACCCATTCAAGACTCCTCCCAGCAGAGCCAATATGGGAGGGGAGGGGTCAAATCTGGAGGGGAAAGTGGTGATGCTCAGGGAAGTCCCGACCCCAGCCTGTTTCCTCGGGGTGCTCTCAAGACCCTGCGGCCCTCAGAGTTGGCTCCACAGGAGGGAGGAGGCAGGGCTTCCCCACACGGGCTCTGGCCCCGGACACACTGAGGACTGTCCTCGGAGCACAGCTGGCATGCACAGACCAGGGGGAGGGGGTGCTGGCCTGGGCGGGAGCTTAGTGAGGGGAGAGTGGTGCAGGAGGAGGTGGGAGAGGTGGGTGGCGGAGGGTGCAGATTTGGGTCTCAATGGGGTGCTTTGGAGGGCCAGAAAGATTCCTATTTTATTTTTAAATTATTTTGGAAACTAAAGGGAAGATGGTTTGCAAGGGGGGAAAGATGAAAGCTGGGAGATACCACATAGAGAGGCTTTAAAATAGTTCAAGCCTTTTACTTTTTTATGCTTCTGAATTTAATTAGGAACCAAGACCAATATATGACACTTGAGATACTCTGAATGTCTATCTATTCTATTCTATCTCTTTATCTATCTATCTCTATCTATCTATCTATTTTCTACCTACCTACCAATCTACACACACACACACACACACACACACACACAGAAACATATTATTTTATTCTGATAATTACTCATGGAATCCCACCTTAGGCTAAACCAGGTTTACATTTCAAATTACAGGAGACAAGATGACCTTCTTTTCTTAAATGCTCAACATCTCAGACATACTGTCACAGAATACATAAATGACCTTTTATGAATGTTTTGGTTGAATATCTCTTACAATAAACCTGCCCAGAAGATTATATAATAAGATATGTGTGCTTTAAATGACATTTTCTTTAAAACATTTTAGAAAATAACTCACTAAAGCTCTGTAAAAGATTAGGCTAAATTACATTATTAAAGCCGGCTGGATTCCATTACAGCTTAATGTTTGAAAATAAATATGTAACTACTTAGGATCTGTGTCTTCCAAACAGAAAAGGAATGTGTGTGAGTGTGTTTTCATGGAACTATGAATAGCCCTGGGTTACCTGCTGCTGTTTCCTGCCTGCCACACACCAGATCTTTTTGAAATAAATCTATGTCTTTCTCTAGATCTGCCGATATTCATTATCTGAGAAAGGTCACAGGTTTCCATGGCAGTTACTATTCGATGGTCATCAATGACATACTGGATTTCACTACTGCTTTATGACATATGTCCACTACAAATAGTATGAAACGTCAAATATTCACAGCCAAGGAATATCTCATTGCCTTAATTAATACTGAATGATATACAGACATTATTTTAAACACAACTGAGCATGATATCTTTCTCCTGATCTTTGTCTTATAAACTTTTCTCAACCGGATTCTGTCTTATAATTAATATTCCTTTCTTTAGTTTAAAACGTATTTTATGTATTTTAAAATCAGAGGCATTTGTACTGGCCTCTTTTCTTAAGATTACAGTGAGTGGTTGATTTTCTTAAAGGATTAAAATGAAAACACATATTTCCCCTTCCTCAATTTTCTTTTCTTAAATTTATTTTATTTTATAATTATTTTTCTTGGCCGTGCTGCACAGCTTGTGGGATCTCAGTTCCCCGACCAGGGATCGAACCCTTGGCAGTGAGAGCACCGAGTCCTGGACCACCAGGGAATTCCCAATTTTCAAGAAGGTTGAACAAAACTACATTTTAGCTTGTTTAAGTCTTTAACTCCAACTAAAATAAAGATACTGAAGACAAAAAAATTGCACCGATGGCTGTCTTAAAAGGAAGAGCCCTTTGTTTCATCCATGCATTTAAAGTTGCTCTTTTATGTTGTTACTGATTTACAACCTTCCTCTGAACTTGAAGTCTGCCTGTTGCATATGAAAATAGAACACAGGCAAAAAAATATTTAAATCTTACAAGAGTGACTCTGATCACTTGAACACTTATTATGCCTACTGGATCACCCCTCCTGTATAGACAAAAATAAACAACCTTCCCAAGGTATGAGAATCACAGTCCAGAACTAAGCTGTAGGGACCTCAGTCCTACATTCCAGTTATAGCAACCATTTCTATCCTCTTCACTCTTTTATTTTGAAAACAACTTTTTCTTAAAATCATTAAAAATTACAGTAGATTTAAAATTTCTATTTGTAGTTCCTTAATTACCTCTTCCTCTTTACATAGCTTACATTTTAAAATTCTAGTTTTGTCAAAAAATGTTCAGTTGAAACTTTTTAGAAAGCATACTTGTTACTGAGAAATTAATCAGCAAAATCAGCAAGCTAATTTTAATGATGATTACTATTTTAATGGGTGAATATTTTTAGCTCTATCTGGAATGAAAAAAATGCTCTCTGACTTCGTGAGATATAAAGTGAGTACAAACAACGTTGCACCACATCCAACAGGCACAGATAGCACATTATCCTAATTCAAATAAGAAAGCTATTTATAGACTAGATTAAGACGCTGCAGTACAGGTAGTGAGAAAACGGTGCAGGAGGAGACCCTGTTCTGACAGGCGGGTGATGAGATAGCACCTGCAAGGCTGCGGTCCGTTAACTGTCCTGCCGAGAATTGCAAAGATCTTATTCTATCCCATTTTTCTTGTTTTATGAGGAAAAAAATATATCTATCAATTTAGGTTAAAGCTGTAAACTACTGTATTATACCTGTTGGGGTATGTTTATGACTCTCATTCATCAAAAGTGAGTGCTATATGTCTGGTATTTAGCCCAAGTGGAGAATGGAATTTTCCATAGAACGTCGTGTTACGAGTTGCTATGACTCATAATAGGTTCCCATAAATAAGCCCTCCATGAAAAGTGTATTGTAATAGTCGCCGTGAAATATCTGCACCAATAGGTTTTGACCTCCATATCCGTGACTACATTTTCTGTCATTTGTCTTCACAGTTGAAGCATTAGATGAAACCATAATATTTACTGCTGCACATTTGTTCTCTGTCGGGGTAATACATTGGGAGGCAGCGTCCTGCTCTAACAGCCCAGGGCAGGCAGATCGGAGGGAGGGAGACTGTCAAGGTTTAGACAGTGTGGCAGCAAAAGGGCACATGTGTAACTCATGTGCTTCTAGAATATCCTGGTGAAGAAAATTGATACATTCAAAGGTTTTTTAAAATAGTGAAACTACTGCTTGAGAGAGGAGCTTCATGGAATTGGAAGCAATAATAATAATAGTAATAACAACAACGATAACAGTGAGGTGGCTCTGGCTTCTCTGTACCCAGGTACCCACAGCAGCAGTAGAACCTTTGGCAGTGACCTCGGGATTGAAGGCATCTCTCTGCCCATCCCATCCTTTTCCTCACCCAGACTATGGGTACATTAACAATGAGGGCTTTTGACTCCAGTAGCAAATAGCCTGAAACTAAGGTTTAAATTAAACTACTTGTCCACAATCACATAGCTTGTAGGAAGTAAAGTGAGATTCAAATCTGGGTTTTCCTCACTCAAAAATGGCAGTTGTGCTTTTTAACGTATTTGCATCATAAATAACTAATGGGGAGGAAAATAGATATTGAGAGACATCAAAATATTACTTAGGAGCCAAGTATTTGAATCTTGTTGCTTTATCCAAACTAAAATAATGAACTAGATACCTGAAATTACCTTTACTTCTGTCAAATGGTTAAGGGATGTTAGACTATACACTCAAAATCACGTGTTTTTACTATAAAATATGACAGTCACTGAGCCATGATTGAGAATTATGTTACAGTTACACATCGTGTGCACTTTGATTCAACAAAGAATTATTACTGTGTTCTCTGGGGAATAAGGATCAAACGATGGTTAAGCATAATCTCTATCATCCAAAGAGCTTAGTATCTAGGAATTGGAATCAGATAAGTTTACTAAAATGCTATAGGATTAGACAGAAGATGCGCTCTGTGTCCTAAGAGCACAGACAATAGAATGGTCAGTTCTGCATGGGAGGCTTAGAACAGGCTTCACAAAGAGGATTATGTTTAATAAATTCTTGAAAATTAATAGGTACTTATCAGCCAAGAGTGGGGAAGAAAGGAAATTCTATAAGAAAAGGGAACAGGAGAATCCAAACAAGGGAATCAGTGTGACTTGTAACCAAAATTGTGAGTGGGAGCTCGCATGACCTGGGTTATCTGTGATACATAGTCGAAGCGATAACAGTCCTATTCAATATCTAATGTAAAGAATTTAATTAGCTATAAAACATTTGAGAAACTGTCCAAAGGTAAGGGGACTATATGCTCTTTTTTGTGTGTTTATCAAACTTATTGAAGTAAAAATACCTAGAGGAAAGTGAACAGGTTATGTGAACAGCTTGCTGAATTGCCACAAAATGGAGTGTCCTGTAGAACTACGGCCTAGGCCAACAAAGGCACACTGCTCTCCCATGGCTCCAGCCCCATGGCTGGGGCACACGGGTACACTGTCTCCCCCAGCCTCCCTTCCAAGGCCAGGCGGCCGCGTGGCTGAGTTCTGACCAAGGTGATATGTGTTCCGCAGGCCCCAGCTGTACGGAAGTGGGCTTGCCTTTCTGTGTATCTTTATCAATTTCACCAACAACATGTAGAGGACAGGCAGGGCGGAGCCACAAGCTGGAACAAAAGTGCGGCCCTGAGTCATCACGCAGCCTCCAGACAACCAGGAATGCCAGCTTGAACTTCTTCATGAGGAAGAAGGAGCGTTTATTGTGCTAAACACCGAAATGTTCGTCTCTGTTTGTTACAGCCGCTGCCATCACTTACATTCTATCCGGGAATTGACCCAGTGAGCAAGAAATGTCCGTCCTATATAAAAGGAGATGCTTTAATTTGAGGAATCTGCATTTCCTTGCATGACTGAAGCACAGACTGTCTGTAGGGAGAAGGGAGAGGGGCGAGGACTCGGGCCCTGATGAAAGCAGCTGGTGGAAATGTGGTATCATGTGTCTCTGCTGTCACTGTCAAGTTTTTACCTTTATTTTGGGGGCAGGAGTGACAATTAAAGATCACTGAGTGGAAAAGAAACGTGATCACATTTTTTTTTTAACATCTTTATTGGAGTATAATTGCTTTACAATGGTGTGTTAGTTTCTACTTTATAACAAAGTGAATCAGTTATACATATACATATGTTCCCATATCTCTTCCCTCTTGTGTCTCCCACCCTCCCTATCCCACCCCTCTAGGTGGTCACAAACCACTGAGCTGATCTCAGTGTGCTATGCGGCTGCTTCCCACTAGCTATTTATTTTACGTTTGGTAGTGTATATATGTCCATGCCACTCTCTCACTTTGTCCCAGCTTACCCTTCCCCCTCCCCATATCCTCAAGTCCATTCTCTAGTAGGTCTGTGTCTGTATTCCCATCTTACCCCTAGATTCTTCATGACCTTTTTTTTTTTTTTAGATTCCATATATATGTGTTAGCATACAGTATTTGTTTTTCTCTTTCTGACTTACTTCACTCTGTGTGACAGACACTAGGTCCATCCACCTCACTACAAATAACTCAATTTTGTTTCTTTTTATGGCTGAGTAATATTCCACTGTATATATTGATACAGCCACTATGGAAAACAGTACAGAGGTTCCTTAAAAAACTAAAAATAGAACTACCATATGACCCAGCAATCCCACTACTGGGCATATACCCTGAGAAAAACCATAATTCAAAAAGAGTCATGTACCAAAATGTTCATTGCAGCTCTATTTACAGTAGTCAGGACATGGAAGCAACCTAAGTGTCCATCAACAGATGAATGGATAAAGAAGATGTGGCACATATATACAGTGATCACATTTTTGTTTCAAAATGATAACCGTGTCTGCCACTGAGACTACGAGACGGAGGCAAGGAGGGTGGTTGGAACAGCCCTTGTTGAGCTTGGACCTCCACCCGGCTGGAGTGCCCTGACCCCGCCCACTTGGTGTCCTGTCCTGGCATCTCGAGGGCATGCCCAGCCCAGCTGCGGAGCCAGCCGCCCCGCAGATACGCAGCACCGGACATCCTTTCCTCGGCTCTCCTGCAGCTCAGAGGAGGATTTCAGCCTCTGACAGCACCTCCCTGCTGTACCAGTGGAGTGAGCCACTCTGGAACCACGGTCTGGATCCGATTTCAGACAAAGAGTTCACCTCTGTAATCACGGCGCTGATCCCAGAGCTGCACGAGACGAGACACAGAAATGTAACTGACAGCCAAGAGGACACACACGCTGGGACGGCTTCTCTGGGTGTGAGATTCCCTCGGCGGGGTTGGCTCTGGTCCTTACCTTACCCGGTGGATTCGCCAAGCTGGGAGTCATCAGACCCAAGACGTGATGCTGAAGGCCAGAGGGCCTGGCCTTCCGCTGAGCTGGGGTCACCAGTCCCTGTTCCCTATGTGGAAGGAGGCAGTGTTGCAGAGGGTCTTTACTGCAAGGACCCAGGTGGAAGGCAGGTTACCAGGGTTCTTCTGCTTGGCCAGCATGCAAGAAGTTCCTCAGAGGACACAATGGGGCTTCTCACCCTCCATACTATTGATACTTTGGGGCCCAATGATGCTTGTGTCGGGGGCTGACCTGGGCACCTAGGATGCTTAGCAGCATCCCTGACCCCCACCCACTAGATGCCAGTAACACCCTGCCCCAGCCCCAGGTGTGACAGTCAAAGACGCCTCCAGACATTGCTGCTGTGCCCTGGGTGGCACGCAGGATCATCCCCAGTTGAGAAAGACTGGTACAGGAGGTGCTTCTAGTGATGGAGGGATTTATTTTGGACAGGAGAACAGTTCCTGCCTTCCTTTTCTACTTTTTAATGAGTTACTGCCACGCAGAGCCCAAAGAAATCATCCATTGGATTCTTAACTTTGTAAATTCTCCCTCCATTTGCAAAGTGAGGGCTGAGAGCTGACTATTCATCTATCCAATATCCAACAGATGAGGCTGCGTTTTTGCAAGCCCAGAAGAACTTTCCAAATTCCTCAGTCCAACTGAGGGACCGGTTCTAATATACTTTACATCTTTGTGGGGAAAACTGCATCAGAATAATTCAAATAAAAAGGCCAAACTGCATGATTCATTTCGGAAGAGTAGTTCAAAAAGTGAGCCCTACTTTAAAAATTCACATTTTTATTTTTATCCAGGACTCTGATAGTTCCACTAGAGATAAATGATTCCTTCTCAGAGGGGAAATAAGCAGTTTAATCTTGGCCTTCTATTGCTTGAAACTATTCCACCTCTGTGAACTCATTTCATATTTTAAGCTCCCAAAAAAGAACAGAAGAATTTAGCAAACCCCCATATGACCACATATTGCTAATAGAACAACTTGTCATTTGAAAAATGTCCACTTTTCTGAAAAGACACTCGGTATCATGTACCACGGGATAGATTACAGTGCAGGGCAGTCCCTGTTTTGATCTTGTCCAATATTTATCATTCAATAAGCACTAATATTTATTCATTTATTTAAAATACTTTTATTGATAATTGTCTGGACATTATCTGAAGCACTGGGAATGATTCTTTGAAAAAAGATGACATAGGTCCACATACAGCTGACAGTTCCACAGAAGCCACCTTCAGTTAACTGGGAATTGAAATCTGGTGCTCTCAGGGCAAGGGTGGCAGGTCAATGTGCTCCTATGTGAAGGGCACATTACCTGGGTTCAGGGCCTGGCAATGCTCCCATGGAAGCAGCATCCAAGCAGGAGAAGCTGGCAAGATAAATGTGGGGAGGAATGTCCTAAGCAAACCCCAGAGGTGCCACCATGAAGGTGTCCCTCTTGTAAGGTCTCATACATGACCCTCAGAGTTTGGAACTCAGCGACCAGCAGCCCAGGTGTGTTAGGCTGGTCGTTTCACCTTCTCCCTGGGGGAAATAGAGAAGGGAGAGACACTTCCTTTGCCTATGGTGAAGGACCCAGGTGCAGGTGGGTCCCCCACCCTTGTACACACTGACTCAGGCCCCCTCCTCTTGGAAACCTTGCAGGGCCACTCAACCTTCCGTTGATCCCTTCTCCAATCTTCTCTGACTTTCTAGAAGGTTCTAAGTTTCTAGTTAGGATTCTAGAACCCTAACTGTCAGTACTATTCAAATAGGCTCTTAATTATTTATGCGTTTCCTGTGTACATGATTTCGACTTTCTCAACACAAAAATAATAAACTCTTCAAGGTCAGGGAAAGTGTCCATCATGTTTGTTCTGTACGTTCCAGTGAGCCATACCCACTTCAACAAATAAGTCGTGTTTAGATCTGCGAGGAAGTAACTCAGGCAAGTGTAAAATGAAGAGAAGAGATGTGTGTGTGAATAGGAAGGACACCCTGCTGCACAAGGTGCCCTCCAAATGCAGTGGTTCACACCAGACAGAGGTGTCTTTCTTCTCAGTGACAGTCTAGGGTGGGTGGACAGGCTCTGCCCCAAAGAGTCACATCTGGTACCATGAGAGCTGGGCAGCTCGCCGTCCTCAGTACACATCTTCCCGAGGCGCCCCAGTCCTTGCAGCTGACCTCCAGCCAGGAGGAAAGGGAGGTCCTTTAGGGGCAAAAGCTGAACATGTTCTCATACGGATTTTACTGATGCTCAAATTCAGCCAAGAAAAACTTGATCACAGAGCACAAGGCAGTCTGGGAATGATCATCTAACTGGACGGCTGTGCCCAGGAAGAATGAGGAAACCTCGTGAGGAATCTCCTCCACTGAGCACATCCCTTTGATACTCTCAAGACTGTTTTCTTACTTCCATCCATCCATTAGAAGCCCTTTCCTTTGAACCTCTTCCATAGTTGGAAATAAGGGAAATACTTTAAGCAGAAAGTTGCTTCTGAAACAGCCTAAAACGATTATCTGGGCTTTGTGTACCTGGACTAGAACAAAAGGTGACTCCACCGTCCCCTCCTGCACGGGCCACAGAAGAACAATTGTTTAGCTTTTCAAGTTGAAATGAAAGAATCAAGATCAAATAGCCGCTTAGACACATGACACTCTTTTCTCAGTACTTTCAAATACAAGACACTTATCAACAAGGTATCTATAGCCTGCCAAATAATTTATTACCTAGAGAAGTCAAGTTCACAGAGAAGAGAGTAGAATGGTGGTTGCCAGGGGCTTGGGGGAAGAAAGAAGGAGAGGAGGCAGTGTTTAGATACAGAGTTTTGGTTTTACAAGGTGAAAACGTTCTGGAGATTGGTTGTACAACATTGAAGTTAACACTTCCGAACTGTACACTTGGAAATGGTCAAGGTGATACATTTTATGTTACGTGTTTGTTTTTTTAAAAAAAATATTTATTTATTTATTTTTTGCTGTGTCGGGTCTTAGTTGCAACACGTGGTATCTTCATTGCAGCATATGGGATCTTTCGCTGTGGCTTGTGGGCTTCTCTCTAGTTGTGGTGCACGGGCTCCAGAGCATGGGCTCTGTAGTTTGCAGCACATGGCCTTTGTTGGCCCCGCGGCATGTGGGATCTTAGTTCCCCAACCAGGGATCAAACCTGTGTCCCCTGCATTGGGAGAAGGATTCTCTACCACTGGACCACCAGGGAAGTCCCATGTTATGTGTTTTTTACCACAATTAAATTTTAAAAAAAATTACAAGGGAAACTTACAAGAAGCAGAAATAATACTGAGATAATGGAATGGAAACATTTGGTTGAGCCAATAGAACTTGTCTTTAGGTAATTTCATTATGTTTTGGTCACCATATCATTTTAGTTACCATAGCAAATGATTTGCAGTTCATTTATTTATTCTTTCTAATATTCATTCATTCATTCAAAAGATAATTCATTGAACACCTGTCCTAGGGCACTGTATTATGCTGGGGCGACATTGATTAGCCACAGTAGTCCTGTTCCCAAACCCAGCGAGCTTACCTTCATGTGGAGGGAAAAGAGCCCTTAAAAGGGATCCTAGATATGGGATTCCTTGAGTGCAGTGGTTGTAGGCTGCAGGTGTGCGGCGGGATGTTTGGGCTACTTTTGTGCCTTAGAGATTCACTGATGTTCGGTTGACTGTTGAAAGCATGGGAGGGACTGGAAGAGAGCCTGGGCTGAGAACAAAGCCTCGTCTCACGTGACTCCAAGGCAAGACTGATCCAGGCCCAAGATGAGCCTGAGAAGGAGACCAGTGATGGATGGAGAGCATTCAAGTGAAACCAAGGGAAGCGAGGGTCTCACAAAATGAGGAGTGATCAGTAGTGACAAATGCTCTAGAGTAGTCAAGTCGGATGTACGAAAATTGTGCTTGGCTTTGCCGGCATGGGGGTCACTGACCTTCCACAGGATGTGTTAGTGGAGGGAGGGGTGGGAATCAGGCTGAAGGGAGCTAAGGAGTGGGAGAGGGTGAGGGACCGGAAGCCAGGCATGTAGACGACATCTTTGAGAACGTGCCCTGGGACAAGGGGACAGTCAGGAGGTAAGGGTTTGGGTTGTTTTCTCAAAGGACATAATAGAGATGTATTTTGAGACTATTAAACTAATATGTTTTCCCACATATTCTAATAAAGCATGTTCACTGGCAGCTGTTCAGTCCTTACAGCCTCAGGAAAGGGGGAAGGCAGGTGCCCCTGAAGTGGGGCAAGGAGGAACAGGCTTCTTCATCTATTTTGGGAGGACGATCAGAGGGCAGCAGGGCGGCAGCATGGAGACACATGTTCCCCAGCCCCTGCAGACGGGAGGCACTTGGAGGGAAAGTTGGGAGGAAGGGGCTTCCGCTTAGCTGTCTCTTTGGGATCGCGGGTTTCTACTCGGCCACCGCAGTGTTATTGTCACACAGAGCACATGAGAGGGAGCCCCTTGACGAGGTGAGAAGAGCCCAGGGGGTCCTTTCCTGAGACATCCTGGCGTCCTGTGCGGCGTGGTAGCCACACAGAACTCCTCCTGAGTGCACGGCCATGGAGCTTGCCTGCAGGGGTTGAGGTAAAACAGCCAAGGTCCACAGGAAGAGCAGTGTAGACCGACTGGGAGAAAGATCTGGACTTCAGGGTACGCCCAGCAACCAGGAGGGCCAAGGTGGGACTAACAGAGTCTAAGCAAACCACCAAGTCACGAGTGTGGACTGGAACACTTCCACCAGTTGGTTGGAGAATCCGAATCAGATGCTACTGGGGCACCCGGGCCCTGAAGGATGGGGAGCCAGGGACCGGGGCAAGTAGCTGACTGTACAGATCCCAGGGTCTGCTTCTCCAGCAAGACCCCAAAGGAAATCTGAGAAAAGGGTCTGATGAATATGACCATGTTCCCCAAACAGACTTTAAGATGTAGACTCATCTAACCTCCCAGTTAAGTACTCGGGGAGGTTTGGATCAGCTTTAAGTTACTACAGAGCATCTATTCTTCATGTATCTTTTTTTTTTTTTTTT
>NW_020174431.1:897569-902766 GCF_003031525.2 Neophocaena asiaeorientalis asiaeorientalis | reverse complement strand
TGCATGGGCAGGCGGACTCTCAACCACTGTGCCACCAGGGAAGCCCTAGTCTTCATATATCTTAATGTGACACATGTAACCTTGGGGTCCCCCTAAAATGGGGGGAGACCTGAGCACATTTAAACATTAATGAGGAGGATCCAAGTGAGGGAAGCCTATGAATATGGGACAGAAGTTTCAACCACATGCTATGAGATGCTGGTTACCAAAATATTAAATGTCTGACCCCAACCATATCTCCCCCCAAAATAATCATTTTCTGAGCAATAAGTTGGAGACTTTCTCTCTGGGTCATTTTTCCATTTTGACATCATTGCTTCTGCTTTTCCCTGACAAACACTCTGAGCCGTGGCATCGTCTGTTCCGGGAGAAGGTGTCCTGCTTTGCATCTGGTTGCTGGCAAAGATTCTGTCCAGGGAAATTCTGCTCCATAACCTGTGCAAAGTCAGACCTTCTTGGAGCAGATTTTTAAGCACCCTCCCTCCTCAGAAGGCTGGTGGTGGGAAGTGATCGAGTCTGGCCGTGTTTCCTTGAGGATCATGAGTGAGCAGCTCTGCATCTTGCTGTCACAGCTTAGATAATTGGTCTGTGACTGTTCACAGTCCGTCAGCTTTTTGTGTTCAACCTCAAGGCAAGAGCAGCACAGGGAAGCACAGAGCACACCCATCCGTCTTGGCTGGGCTTCCCTCTTTCCTGGGTGTCCTTTCCTCCCAGGCCCTCGGGCTGTGACCTGAGAAGACCCAGCTGCATCTTCTTTACCCTCAGTTCCATTATTCCAGTGCTTTCCCAACCACAGGCCAGGAGGGGACTGACCACTCGATTCAAACTGCAGTGTCCAATGATTCACCCCATCATCTGCTGTTACTCATCACTTGGGTGAGCGCCCTTGGAATCAGAGCAGGGGGCAGACAGGGAAACTTACACTGCGCTTCTGACAGTGAAATCGTATTCACCGTAGAAGGCCAGTTGAGATTCTTACCTGTGGAGCTTGCCCACAGCCCTTGCGTGACGTGTGTTATGCATCTATTACTTTACAAATATCGTGTCATTGATGACATGAAGAAAGCTTCTGAAAAACCTTTGTGAAAGAGGAACTGAAATGTAATAACCAAGTGCTGGTCTTTAAGAATGCTTCTAGATGACTTAAAAATAGCCGTGAGGCAGTCTTGCTGAAGCAATTGGAAAACCTTAGGAGAAAGTCCTCAGACATTCCTTCAACAGTCCAGCTAGAGTCTTCCATGTAGCCCAAGGTCAGATGTGACAAGGGCTGACATGGGTTTCAGTCTGGCTTTGGCTTCAGCTTATTCTCTCCACCCCACACCCGTCTTCCTTCCACTCCCAGGGCTTGGGGCTCTGGCATCAGACACAGAGACCGCAGCCTCACAGAGGAGGCCTGAGCAGCTCTCACTGCTCAGAAGGTCAGATACCCAAACACAAAGCTGTAGATCTGCTCTGCTTGTCTGATTTAAACCTGAAATAGAATTTGGTATTGACAGTGTTTCCTGAGGGACAGAACCTTAAGGATGAGCTCTCTTGTTTCTGGGTTTTCTAGAATTGGTTTTCTCATCTGATTAGATTTAAGACACAAAGGACCCCATATCCAGTGGTAAAGGAGTGTTTAGCCTGTGGTGGCAAAACAGTCACTCAGATGATCACCTTTACACACCTGCACTTACGTGCCTATGGAGGACGAGGTTCTGGGTGGCCAAGTATTTACTGAGTTTGAACATTTTGGTGAAAAATAGGAGCCTAATCAGGTTGGTTGGTTGCTTCTAACTACGCTAGACAACTTAGGAAAAGAAAATGATGTGCTCAGGGCTTTAAATTCCTAGATTAAGATCTACAGAAGGAACCAAAAAGCTTCTCGATTGGCCCTGTAAGAAATCTTCCCTCCTGTAGCCAGAGGGCCTAGATTGCTGAAAATTAGGCCCAAGGCCTCATTATAGGAGTGGTGAATTACAGCCCAAATTGAATTCCCAACTTCACAGCATCTCTTTTATTAAATTTAGGACATTTATTGGAAAGACATGGGCTTGGGAAGTTCAGCATGCGTTTATAAGAGCAAATTCCTATGAAGCTAGGGATCTTGAGCCCTTAATTCTGGCATCCCTTTGCCTTCTTCACCCCTGCCTGAGAGGGTCGGTCCCCTTCTCATGACGCACCTCTGATGCCCCTACCCCATGTGCTTGCCCAGGAATATAGGCAAGATTGGTTCTACTCCTATATTTCTGGTTGGGAAAACTGAAGCTCGCTTAAAATTTTGCATATTTTACATTGATTAAAATAGTACATGTATCTGTATAACCATCATTCAAGATAGCTAATCAGTCAAGATAGTAACAGATAAATAGTAAATTTCGTTCGATTCTAAGCAGTGCATGTAACCACATCTAACAATAAATATTAAGTAAGAACAGCTCAAGTTACAAACTAAAAATGCTCTAAGTAAGTAAGGTTATAGCAAACCGCATTTAGAATATATCTGTGGTAAAATACATCAGAGCCTGCATTACAGAGAGTAAGTGAGATGTGTGGGAACTGACTTGCCCTTTTCTTCCATTAAAGGGCAGAGATTTTTTTGAAAAAAAGATGGTTCAATTTCCTCCCTCCAAGCTGCCTTTTTAAAATAACAAAACATAACACAACACATATTTTGACACAACTCCACATGACTCAGAGGCCCTTAAAATAAGATCAGACCACATTCATGAAGACTGAATCACCTCTAACCTTCCGAACTTGGTGAGGGTTACTAATCAGGATGTGTTTTCATTCCTCAGATAGTATGGGAAAGTTCTGATTTTGACCGTTAACCTACCATCCAATCAATTATTTTTTCACTGGAGCTCTAAACAAATTTTGTTTTCTTTTCTCATCGCCTCACCGTGAATGAAAGACAACCCATATAAAACTGTTTTTCAGTGTAAATAAGACTGCTATCTCCAAAACATAAATGATTCCTGAGATGATTTTTAAAAAAGAACAAAGTAGCTTATGAAAGTATGTGATGTCCATGTAATTTAGGACCTCCCTCAAGTTTTTCAGCCCCAAGAGACACGTATTTCCTCTGAGTTAATTATGCCAGAAGACAGTTCCTTCTGCAGGAACTTTTTGGTAAAAGTCAAACACAAGTCAGCACTTTTCTTCTGATTAAAAATTGAGAGATGAAGGTGCACACCTCCCACGTACACACCAGTCTATACTGCGTTCGCATCATGCAATGGCATCTGGTTGACATTTGCAGGATTCTGCACAAAAGCTTAAAGACCTGTGCGTTTAAGCAGAATAGCTCTAGTGTAGCAGGACAATGAAGCTTAAACTTGAACTTAGAAGATCTGGATTTGAATCCTTTTTTTCCTGCCAGACTCTAGCTCTCGATTTCTTTATTTGAAAAATGAGGATGAATAACATTGACTTCTAATGTGCATAAAGCAGGCTTATACATGTGGACATTGCTTCAGACCTTAAGGGCTGTCCACTTGGTCGATGTGATTGCTATTAATACCAGAGGATCCAGAGCTATCATGACTAACTGGCCTGAACTCCAAAGGGACTGCTGTCTTTCATGCACTGAGTCAGAGTTTCCTTAGCGACGGGGCCCAGTAGATAAAGAATTGTAATCGCTTCCTGTGCATGATGTCTTTCCCTCAGTCGTACAATGAGTAACATTTATATCACTCATTTTTAAGCACTGGCCTACTTGAGAGCCCTGATTCCCCCACTGTTCTGGTTAAATCAGCCTCAGAATAGTGGCTTTGGCAGCTCAGCGCCTGAGCTTCAAGGCTCCCTAGCCCCTGGTCCACTCCCCCAGCCACACTTGAAGACATTCACACTTTGAAGGCAGATCTTCTCTCTGACCCCCTCCCAGATACCCGACAGATTAAGTCACAGACCAGAGGAGAAAATGCTTCCCGAAATAGTCATCCTCCAGATGTGCCTGTGTTCAGGGTCGGCCCCGGATGTCACATCCTGGTGGGAAATGACTGTGTGTGTTTTGTTCACATTCAAGGCCCTGTTGACAAAGCCGTGCTGCAGGTGTCCCCCTGAAATTGTCACACAGTGACCTTCCTTAGTCAAAAAGCACCATAGATATTATCTCGGGTCTCATCTCCTGCGCACATCTGAGAGTTTTGAAGAGGTCAGTACCCTATTTCACTGAGATTTTAAAAACTCACCCTGTGGGTCAAATTTTAACAAGAACTGTAATAACAGCAAGCCCCTGTCTGGTGCCAACTTCCCGGTCTCATGTCTTGAGTTTTTAATAGAGGGGCATCTTATCTGACGATCCAGGGTGCTAACTGATTTCCACTCCTTTCTCTTCCACCTGCCCTCCCCCACCTCCTGCCCACCCCCCATTTATGCAATTAAAGGAACCAGGGGGCATTTCAGCTCCCTTTTCCTGGAGAAAACTTTTTTCACAATCTTAACTTACTCAAAGGAAGATTAAAAAAAAAAAAAAGCTGAAGTACACCACGCAGATACAAAGTAAATAAGTAAATGAAGAAAGGCCACTGTGGTTGTCGACAAGGATGCTGGGGAGCAGCCTGGCGGCTGAAACCGAGATAGGACCAGGCCCAAGGGGCCACATCTGGGAGGCTGAGTGTGTGAATGGGGCTGAGCTGGCCTCCCACACAACAGGAATTCCTCCGAAACTATGTGCTCTGTATGGGAGCACAAAAAAAAATGTGTTTAGAATATCACTAAGGAAACCCAGATACATTATCTTTGCCAGAGCACAAAAGACAGTTCAGTCAGTGACTGACTCAAAATGACTAGAACAGAGAACATGCGTTTAATGATGCTGGGGAAACAGGGAAATAGAAAAAAAGGACGGCCGCGTTCTTTATGCCCAAACAAGAACAAGACGCCTTCCTTTCCCAGCACCAGGAGGCTTTCTGCTACACTTGTTCATGGCCCTGGCTGTTTGCAGGCAAAGAATGAATAGAAAAGCATTTCGGTCTTTCCACTCAAAAAGGTTGCGGCGGGCTTCCCTGGTGGCACAGTGGTTGAGAGTCGCCTGCCGATGCAGGGGATGCGGGTTCATGCCCCGGTCCAGCAGGATCCCACATGCCGCGAAGCGGCTGGGCCCATGAGCCATGGCCGCTGAGCCTGCGCGTCCGGACGGGAGAGGCCACAACAGTGAGAGGCCCGCGTACCGCAAAAAAAAAAAAAAAAAAAAAAAAAAAACAATAAATAA
>NW_020174431.1:874365-897504 GCF_003031525.2 Neophocaena asiaeorientalis asiaeorientalis | reverse complement strand
AAAAAAAAAAAAAAAAAAAAAAAAAGAGGTTGCGGCTGTCATAAATTTCTCTTTCAAATATCGTGATGTTTGTTCCTGCTATCACACCTGTCAACGCATTTTGTTTCAATATGGAGGACACAGTTTTAAGAGTATACTTTGACCCCAGAATTTTGAGAGCATGTTTTGACCTCCACTCTTTTTTTTTTTTTTATTGGAGTTTAGTTGCTTTACAATGTTGTATTAGTTTCTGCTGTACAGCAAAGTGAATCCGCTATACGTATACATATATCCCCTCTTTTTTGGATTTCTTTCTCATTAGGTCACCATAGAGCACTGAGTAGAGTTCCCTGTGCTATACAGTAGGTTCTCATTAGTTATCTATTTGACCTCCACTCTTATTCCAACAAAACACAGTGTGTGCGCTGGTGTGTGTGTGTGTGTGTGTGTGTGTGTGTGTGTGTAGAGTCCTAAATTCCATGGAGCAGTTTAGTTCCATTTTAATTCCAGTTAAATTTCAGCATTATAATAGCACAGCCAGTTCCTGTCTAAAAATAGGTTGAAATGTGTTTACATTTGTGAAGTTTGGGCAGTGATAACTCCATGTGCGACATCTGTTAACAGATTACAGCCATAAAAAGATGGCAGAAGCGATGGTTTCCTGCAACACGATGACCGCCCTGCTGTTCCCAAGGCACTGTCTCTCTTGCTGCCTGGGTGGGCCCGACTTCATATGGTCTCCGCTCAACTTCTTCTTCACGCTCCCCTGCATTATTTCCTCTTTTGCTGTTGCATTTTGGTAGCAAAATTAAAAATTCAGGCTATTAAAATATAAATCACTTTGTTTTAAAGCAGAAACTAACACACCATTGTAAAGCAATTATACTGCAATAAAGATGTTTAAATATATATATATATATATATATAAAGATATTAATTCTTTTTAAAATGGTCAGCATGGAAGAGTCTGCAATCGGCTTCTTAATCTTCAGCAAAATGACTCAGCTCACCTGAGTGAGGATCCCACACACCGAGGGAAGAATGTGAGCATTAGAAGTGATGGGGAAACTTTCTGTGGGCTCTTACAGTTCGTTGCTTGAAAAATTTGGCCCTTTTAACACACAATTGTACATGGATATATCTTCACAGATCACACACATACTTTTTGATGTGATTGATTTTTTTTTTCTTTTCTGGCTGACAGCTTAAAGCAGATGTGGTTCTAGGAAACCAGTGAATATCTCCTGGGACTCATCAATGGCCCAGACCTCAAAGCCACAGTAGAAACATTTGGCTCTTGTAATTGAGACACCTGGAGATCGATCTACATTATCGGCATGAATCACCCACCGCCTGGGTATAAAAGAAACTAGCACCTCAAAGTTTTTAAGCATAGACATAAAATTAATTCAGATTATCTAGTGTGAGGGCTGAAGACTGAGTTAATTTTTAAGAAAATAAATAAATGAATCAGGACAATAAGACAAATTCTGCAGATGATAACAATTGCAAATAAGGGATTTCAAGATGTTTAAAAGCCTTGAACTGAAGACACTGTCTCTGTTTTCATTAACCCATTCATTTTAAAGCATATATTAAGCACCTACACTGTAACAGATACAATACTATTTGATACTCAAACACACATTGTTTAGTCTAGGAATTGCAGTAGATAATTCTGATACCCTCATTAAAAGTCTAAGTTCAATATAGCTAGAGGATAAATTACAGAAATTAAAAAAAGACACATTTTGTTTATAATCATGATCCATGGATTATAAAGGTGGTAGTTACATTATCTGAAGAGAGACATATCATATATCACTAGATAGACAAGAGACATAGTCTGACTTGGAGAAAAACTGAACATAGAGCAAAGAGAAGCACTTTTTAATGGGCCTTCACAGCACTCAGTAGTCACTGTCTGAATACATTTGAAATAAACTTCAAATAACACACTTCATATTAGAGACCATGCAGAACAGAGGGTTTTATTACCATGCATTTAATGGCATATAATTGCAAAATGGAGAATTTATACCAAAGCATTAAAAAATACCACTGGTTAAAACTGTATTTTCTATGAAAAATACAAGGCACAGAGTCTCAAGCAAAGATTCACTCAAGATTCTTTAGCTCTGACTTTAGTTCTTCTGAACTAAGAATCTTTAGTTCTTCTGACTCTGACAACGTCTTTTTCTAGATTAGAACACAAAGTACTCAGACAGGCATAGGCTCCAAAATAAATAAATAAACAGATAATTAAATAAATAACTTTTTTAAAAAACCACAAC
The DNA here is from genome assembly GCF_003031525.2 of Neophocaena asiaeorientalis asiaeorientalis. Classification (NCBI taxonomy): domain Eukaryota; kingdom Metazoa; phylum Chordata; class Mammalia; order Artiodactyla; family Phocoenidae; genus Neophocaena; species Neophocaena asiaeorientalis. The sequence goes on along the minus strand of NW_020174431.1, from coordinate 895,231 downwards.
TTGATTCCATTATTCTACTTAAGGCAAAACCAAGATTTCAAGATAAATTAACACTGCAGACCAGTCCAAGAATCAAATAGGCTTTTCATCACCCATCCTTCCTCTCTCCTGCCCAGGTTTCTGACTTTTTATGAGTATCTATTTTTACATTTGAGATCGGGTGAATTTTTATGAGAGTCTATTCGTATAAAGTAACAATAAAGATCAGTACCATAATCTACAGGAGTTAATTTGGCATTTATGATATAAAACTATCTGCAAAAAACCCCACCTCTAACCAGTACAGAAGCGTGCAGCCTAATTTACAGATGCAGCGATGGCATTCCTCTATTAACTTGCAAGGCAGCATTTTCTCCTCTGAGGATCTATATTTTAGCCGGCTTGTTTTAGGATGAAAGGAAAATGCATATCTGCCATTTTATAGCAGGCAAAGAACAGACTACTAAAGGTGGGAGGGGTTAATATCAAGGATGACAATTTCAGGTACACTTTATATATTATAATAATATAAAATTAATTTTTGTAGAATGGATAAGAAACAGACACAACTCACGACTTTCTTTGTCAGACTGACACCCCCGTTACCTATAACGCATCATTATAAAAACGTCTTACAATTTCCGTCAGTCTGAACAATCAGAACACATATCGCTGAACACGTGTGTTCGTAACTCTCATTTAACTCGAATCGCATTGTGACTGTCATTTAAAAGTTAGACGATATATCCTAAAATAATATCAAAAACTGTTTAACAGCCATGATGGCAGAGGCCATAGAAAAGCAGCAGAGATACGCAGGCATGAACTGGCTGAAGGTTAGTCCTGCTGCTACCAGACTGGTCCTCAGATGGCTCTTGCAGCCCGCCTGCCTCGGGAACGGCGCTGGGAGAAGCAGGGAACGTGGCCAGGATGCCCGCATTCAAGGCCTCCTGCAGCTGCTCTCGGCTCTTTGTTCCTGGACAAGTAAATCCCTGAGATCCAGAGTAGAATCTTCAGGTGGCTGATAGGAGTAGGACACAGCTCACAATGTGACAAGCAGAATTACATCATCTTTATGACATGCCTGCCTGTACTGAGTAGCAGGAAGGTAAAGTCAGCAGAAACAAAACAAAACAAAAACATGAAACAACACCCACCATCAGGTTTAGAGTTCTTTACTGTCCCCCTGCTCAGACCCTTCTGTGCTCCCCACACACAGCTGTGCACGGCCCGTATTCCACATGTAAATCCATCGGCAGGATTGCCTGCAGTGCAGGGGTGCCCAGGCCAAAGCCCGAGGCACGCAGTGCTTAGGGGAGCAGTTCCGTTTGTAGTCACCACAGGCCACTCTGCTGGGCGTTCCCAGGTGTCCTCCAGGAAGGGAACTCCTAGGCTCCCAGGATGCCAGAATAACCCTGATCCACACCCAGAACTGGCCATGAGGATGGAAATAGAGTCGACCCTCCATATCCGTGGGTTCCACATCCACGGGTTCAACCAACTGCAGGTGGCAAATATTCAGAAAAAATCAGCAAGTTCCAAAAAGCCAAACTTGAATTTGCCATGCACTGGCAACTATTTACATAACATTTTCATTGTATAAGGTGTTATAAGTAGTGCAGAGATGGCTTAAAGTATACAGCAGGAGGTGGGTAGGTTACATGCAAATACTACACCACTTTACATAAAAGACTTGAGATACTGGATTTTGGTATCTGGGCGGGGTGGGGGGAAAGTATCATTACCAATCACCCTTGGATACTGAGGGATGACCGTCTATCTTGGTTTTATTATAAATTCTATCCAAAGACCCATAAGTAGGCTTTAATCTACACTACTATTATCAGCTCTGTCTAATCTACCGTGTGAAACAGTGAGGCCTTCAGGGCTTATAATAAGGCTAAAATTTGCTATTAACACAAGTACTAGGGATAGGAATAGCTCCAGTTTTATGGGCTTTCCTGTCTCTGCCGCAACTACTTGGCTCTGCCCTGTGATGTAAAAGCAGTTTAGACAACATGAAAGTGATTGAGTGTGGATGCATTCCAATAAAACTTTATTTACTTACTTCCAGGAACAAGATGGGTAGTACTTGGCCCCTAGACTGTGGTTCGCAGCCTTCTGCTTTGGGAAGATGAACTCCCCTGGCTTTGGCATCCGTAGGTACTGGGGCTGGCCTGGGGGGCCACAGCTCGCTGCTAATCAAATGTCTTCTTCCCCCAGGACTAGAACTGCTGCTATGCTCAAGGCCCCGCCCACGCTGCAGTCTGGGATGGTGGGGAACCAGCCTTCAACCCTGCAAATGATGAAATGCCCTGGGATTGGTTCTCAAGGTAGGGTTCCGTGAACAAGCAGTTTCCACAAGATAACTTGTCAGAAATGCAGATTCTCTGGCCCCACCCACCCCTAAATCAGGAATCCTAGGTGTGGTCCAGCCTCTAGAGTGTGTGATTTCACAAGCCCTCCAGGGAGTGGGAGTGGGGAGAGTGGGCCCTTCCCGGTGTGCGAGGGAAAGAGACCGTCCTGCTGTCAGTTCTCGGAGTAGATGGGGAGCTTCTGCTCCATAGCTGGGTCTTACCTTCTACACCTGCTGATAAAGGTTTCCTTAGGAAGCTCCGAAGGCCATCTGCGCTGCTGTACTGGGTGGGGGGTGGGGGGCAGGGCCAGTTTTCAGGCACCCGCTCTTCCTGTAGCACGGGCTTTGGGGACTGATGGAGCCCCTGAACTCCAGTCGCTTCGTGTCTCCACGTAGCCCCTGCAGTATCTGTATTCAGCAGGTGTTCAGTGTTTGTGCAACAGATAAAGAGCACGTTGCGTGTGTGTTTTCAACTCGGGGCCTTTCCAAGACAGCAGCTTTCCTTAAAAGGTTTGGAAAGGTGTGTTCACGGGGGCAGTGTGTACACCTGAGTCGCCGTGTCTTTGAGGTCGTGTCCTTCGTCGGCGTCCCGGGTTTCCCACCAGGAGCGGGGAGCGTGGTGTGAATCCTCAGAACACACGGTAAGGGGGCTCCCCTTGGGGCCCAAGTCTGGGGGCGGAGCCGCAGGCGGGGCGCCCCCGCCGGGAGCCTCCTGGGAGCCAGGCTCTCCTGCCTCCAAACGCCACGGGGACACGCCCCACTCCTGTCCTGTATTTGCAGTCGCTTCACGGGAGGACATCTTCACAAGGCTTCATACCTGGGCAGTCTCTCCCAGGTTAGGAAGGAAAAAGACAGCCACCCTCGGCTCGGTCCCCCTCTCTTGTCCAGCCTCGGGAGAGATGCCTCATCCTCTCCCCCTGTCTCGCCCCCAACGTGGCTTCTGCCCCCAGCACCCCGACCAAAACCGCCTGTGGCATTGAAACGCGTCTGCCCAGGTCACCCCGGCTCCCGCAGCGCCCACCCTGGGCCCAGCTCTGCCCTTCCTCCTCTTGGCTGTGTCATCCCTCCTGCCCCCGGGACACCTCTCAGACGCTTCCCGGAGCCCCCTCTCCCTTCCCGGCCGCCCCAGGACAGTCCCGTCACCCTCCCTACGAGCTCCGGATGCTCTGTCCACTTGAAGCCCGTCCTCTGAGCTTCAGAGTCAGATGCCTCACTTGGACGTCTCAGGGCCCCTCAAACCTCAGCTCCCCAGACGTAATCGTAATCTGGCGGTTCTACCTTCCTCCCGCCACTCGGTCCTTTCCCCCACCAAATGCCCTGGGCTCCGAAGCCACTCTGAGCAGCCGCAGCTCCCCCGCCCTCCCTCGGGCCAGGTTCCATTAGGCTCTCCATCCAAGGCCGCCTCTGCCGTCAGACCATCAGGGTTTGCTCTACGTGTGCAGTCCAGCTCTGTCTCAGACTTGACTGTGACTCTGAGAAAACAGGGATATTGTTTGTTTTCGTTCACCACTACATCCACATAAATTGCATATTGGTTAACAGTTTTAAAGATATAGATTACAGATTTTTTTTTCACAGCTGAAATGCCTTTACCGTTCTTGCTAATTATAAAGTAATCTGTACTTAGCATGAAAAGCAAAACGTCTAACAAACACACACACACAAGTGTAAATTCAAACATAGACTCTACCTGTCACCCAAAAACATGCCACCTCTTAGAAAGAATAACTGCAGACGATTTAATTTTTATGCTCCCAGACGTGTGTGATGCACTGACATTTATAAATATTATAAAAATAAGATTATAATACTCATAATACTGTTTTGAAGCCTATTTCATTCTCCACTGGATTGTGGTGATAATAACACAAGTGCATATATATATGTCTAAACTCACCGAGTTTTATACATTAATTAAGTGCATTTTTGTATAACAGTTACACCTCAATAAAGCTGGGGAGAAAAGGAAAACAAAAATAAACAAAAGAACAATATATATATATAACCATTGCAATTCAGATGCCCTGCAGGTAGATCTAATTCATACTGCAGTGGCTACATATTATTCCATAATCCAGCTGTGATGTAATTTATTTTTACCGATTACCTGTAGATGGGCTTCTAGATGGTATATTATATATTATACACATAGAACTGAAAGAACCTCAGAGTAACACTCTAGTACGCATTCATTTTTTGTGGATCTGAGATCACCAAGTTAGTCTGTTCTTTTCCTGAATGAGTTTCCTATGTCTGGATTTCTCCATCAGTTTAAATATGCACATATTTTTACTTCGAAGCATGTTTGAAATCAGGATGCGAGTTGCAAGTAGATGGCAACTTAGATTCAGTGAAATGTGGTACTCCTCCTCCGTAAGCCGTCAATAAACATCCTTGTTTGTCAGTATGAAGATCTCCCGGAGAGACATAAATATACACCTGCTCACGGGAAACCAGGGCAAGGTGGTGGACCCAGGCATTCTGTCATCTCTCTCCCAGGGGACTAGATACACACACCCTGTTCCACATCAGAACCCATTTATCACCTGGGCAGAGAGATGCCGTGTAGATGGAAGGAAATCAAGGAATCTTATAAAGGAAGAGAGTTCTGGGGCTGCAGGGCTGAACCAGCCTTGCACTGTGCTCTTTAGTGTGGGACGTTGGCTCTAATTTCTCCTGTCGTTGGCTCTCTTCTTTGGCTTTATTAGATTCGGCACAGTAAGCTGTTAGGCGGAGTGTCATGCCAACTAGTGTCAACCCACACCTTCTTCTTGGGTTTGATTTGCATTTAAGACTAACACAGTTGTTCAGGCTTCCAGAGGAGAATTATCAGGCTGTGGGGTCCTCTGAGATAATATTTATCAAACTGTCAGCCCAAATCCAAAGTGGAAGTCAAGATCCCAATGGTATTGTAGAATCAAAGTCTTTACAGATAAATAAATAAATAAGGCAAAATAGCAAATAGCGTGCATTTGCAGACTAAGTTGAACTCTAATTAGTGAAATTATAGTTTGGTGTTGTAGTGGGTGGTACGGCACTGCAGAATTAAAAGCTGTTTCACGCTGAGGGTTCTAGTCCACAAAGCTTGTGAACCAGCGCTGTCCACCTAGCGCGCTGTCTGCCTGGGGCTGGCTTTCCCCCTTCCCAGTCCTCGGCTGCCTCTGCCGTGTTCAGCCTCTGTGTCCAGCAGGCTGAGGGCGGCCAATCCCCTGCCCCTGCACCTTCAAGTGGGATGGAAGAGAAACAGGAGAACAAGTGCCTGCTGCATCCCTTGCTCATTCCTCCTTTTCTTACATGTTTCAAAATAGCCCTTTTATTCCATTTGTAGAGCTAGGTGAGCAAAAGCCTCGGGGTGCTTGAGGACTGCTGCTGATTAAAAGAAAATCCCTTTTCCCCACTCTTGAATCTCTTAACTCGTTTTTCCCAAATCTTTACCAGAATGGTTCTTAAACCTATCTGGGGTAAGAGTCCTTGCAGACTCTAGCGAAAAATGCAAAGCCCAGAGAATACCACAAAAAAATTGACTTACGGTTTGAGGCTCTTTGAAGCTGGATCAGCTGTACATCTAGCTATTGGATCCATGAGAATCCAAGGTTACAAACCTCAGACTATTAAGTTAACCATGCGTCAAATATGAGAGAGAGTCAGAGGGCAAAACATTAAAAAAAAAAATAGATACGCTCTTAGGGCACCACTGTTCTTGTCTGCTCATTCTAAACACCAGCATTTTACCTGTAATTTTCAAGTTGAATTCTGCTCGATCCAGCACAATACAAAAGTAAGTTCTTAAATTTGAGGTATTAATATGACACTGAAAGAAGAGTTATTGAAGTTTCCTGAACTCACACTACAAAATAACTTTACCACTTATTTTAATTGTGCTTTGCTATAAATGTAATGACTGCAGTGATATATGGTACATATTTGATATTAACTTTGATTTCTTCTTATTGAAGAATTGACAAAGCAAGAACAGGTTTGCTTCATAGAAATGTCTCTAACCTTATCTAGTCTAACTTCTTCTATTCCTTGATTATTTTGTTTCTGTGTCTTTTAATGATCCTCATTTGCACCCCAAAGGCGTCTAGTTATATCAGAGATTCTGGTATTAATTGCATGACATCATGAATCACACTGTCTGAAACAGATCAAACCCAGACAATGTAGAGCATTTCCATGAGCTCCCCACATTTCAAGTCATTCAGTTCAGGAATATAAGATGGCCCTTTCTCCTTCAATGAGTTTCTGAAACCACCTGTTACCTTTTCCCAAGAATTGTTCTTTTACCTGGCATTGTTTGTATGTGTTCACATTTAGATTGTGGGGATTTAATGGTTAATTTTATGAGTCATCTTGACTGGGCTGCAGGGTGCCCAGATAGCTGGCTAAATATTATTTCTGAGTGTGTCTGTTTCGGGATGAGATTAACACTTGAAGTGGTAGACTGAGTAAAGAAGTGTGGACATCATCCAATCCCTTGAGGACCTGAATAGAGCAAAGAGGTAGAGAAAGGGCAAATTTGCTCTTCGTGCCTGATTTACTTACTTGAACTAGGACATAGATCTCCTCCTGCCCTTGGACTGGGACTTACCCCGTGGATTGCCCTGGTTCTCAAGCCGTCGGGTTTGGACTGGAGCTATGTCACCGGCTTCCCTGGGCCTCCAACTTGTAGACAGTAGATCAAAAGACTTCTCAACCTCCACTATCACATGAGCTAATCCCTCATAATCAATTGCTTTCTATATATCTATATTTGTCCTATTAGTTCTATGTCTCTGGAGAACCCTGAATGATACAACACTTTTGATATTCCTAGGAAATTAGACAACCATGCTAATTTCGTGTTGCATAAAATGGATACATTAGAACATTCTGATGAGCAAATTATAAACAATAGAGCAAAAGCTTTCACACTGATTTACCTTTTCTCCCTTAAAAAGTCGCCTTGATGTGATCATTAAAATTATGAGAATCCCGGGAGTAGGGTATCAGTCTGTCAGACATTTTTACAAAAATCTAGTGCCTCACAAGAGGATGGGAGGGTAGTAACAGATGAACCAGAGCAGGAGTTTTGCAGAGAAGAGAAACTGGAGAAGGATGCAGAAGCCAGAACAAGTGTCAGCACCCTCGGTCTAAAAACAGCCATCAGTGACCAGAGGAAGTGACAAGCTGGCGAGAAGAAGGAAGTTGTCCTGGCGTGGGCTTTTGCACCCAGCACAGCCCTCTTCATTTTCACAGTGTGGAGGGAGAGGGTCCCGCCTACGCCTCGCAGCCTCCTCTGCACCCACACCTGCCTCGTGAAGGTTGCTGCCCAATACCATTGACCTACACACAGACCCCGGGGTCAGGTGTGGGTCAGGAGAGGCCACTAGAGGCTGCCGCACCGCACGCCTGCAGAAGGAGTCCTCTTCAGCTGTCCAGGGTTACACTCCTAGTCCTTCTTTCTTAAAAAACAGAAAAGCAAGGAATTTATGATTCACAAAGACAGGTAAATAATATGGATATTTCAGGAAAACTGTTGTATCTAAAGAGAAGGACCAAGATGAATAAACAGAAGTGGGGACCTGGAGAAAAACAAAGCTAATTCAAGGAACAGAAAATGTAAAAAAAATAAATAAATAGGGACTTCCCTTGTGGTCCACTGCAGGGGCCACAGTTTTGATCCCTGGTCGAGGAACTAAGATCCCGCATAAATAGAATATAATAAAGTTTTAAAAAATAAATAAATAAAACAAGATGGAGATAATGCAGTAGGTATTTTATGCATGAAAAAGTTGCTTTGAAAATGAACAGGCCTGACCACTTGGAGCCATCCTCAGCATTGTCGCCTTTCTTGTGCCTCGCATGTAGCCTGGTCACTCCCCTCTGAAATGTCCCGCACACCTTTTCCTCCTCGTCATCTCTCTTCCCCAGCTGTCATCCCGCCTCTCGCTGGCCGCTGTCAGCACAGCCTAGTGGGCTCTGCACAGCTATTCTGCGTAACCTGCCCAGACATCCCCCACTGGTGGAGTGAGAGGTATCTTTCAGAACCTGATTCTGATCAGCTTCCCCACTCACTTTTCCTCAGTGCCTCCTCAGTTCGGTGAGGTTATGGGCTAGAACCTTGGCCACAGCCCCGAGGCCCCATGAACTGGCCAAGCTCGCCCTCCCTTACCCCCTCTGCACTGAGTCACGTCCAGTGTGATGGGCCTCTTGCCGTCGTGGGGCTTCTGTCTAGGCAATGCTCCCATTTGCCTGGCTTCATTTCATCCTTTGATCCTTTCACCTTCATCCGTTTGTATTCTTTTATTCTTCAGACCTCAGTTCAAATGTCATGTATTCAGAGAGGCTGAATGGTATGTTTCTCCATCATGATGATATCTTGTCATTTTTCTTTATTTCAGTAATCGGATTTCCAATTGCATATTTATTTGGTTGTTTGTTTTAGATCAATCTTTTCTTAACTACATTATATTTAACTCACCAAAATTCTACCTCCATGTGGGAGGACTAATATAATGTACTTATCATTAGATACCTGGAAAAGAGCACAGCAGATACCAATAAAGGATTTCAAACCCATATGATACATGAGCTTTATGAATTCTGTCATTGACCCTGAAAGCTCCATGTTATTCTCGCATTGTCGTTGAAATTGAGGGTCAGCAGTAGTTAGTAGTTTGTCACGGTTTAAGTTGTTCAAATAACACCAATAAGCTTTTAAGGTTTATCTCTGATTGTTCAAAAGTTTCACTTTATATTATGCCAAAAGATGTAAGTCCCTCTGGTACATTTCTTCAAATGTGAAAACTATAGGACACATCTAATCAGAGAGTCTACGTAAAGAAGGTCCAGAGTCTCACCTTTTCCATCTGAAGGGGGTCCTTCCTTTAACCTCATCTCCTGGGGCAAGATATCACCAAGGGTCCCCTGTACTTGGGATTAACTCCAGAATAAGGGGGCAGTGGGGAGAGAGAGCACACCAGGGACCAGTCCTGTCACTTGGGAATTGTCTATACTGTCTCTCAGCTTTGATGCTCCTTTAGTGAGTGTGACCGACTGGGCAGACTCCAGGGGGGATTATATGCACTAACAGGCATACAATTCCTGGCACCTGGTAGACACTTAGAAAACCTAAGGTCCATCACCCGATACAATCTATTTCATTTCATCACCATCTCAAAAGTTTGCTGCAAAGTAAAGTAAATATTCATTTATATGTATTTACATATCAAGCATAAATATTAAGAAATACCATGTATTTCTTAAAAGTACAGGTATTTTTAAAATAAACTTTATAAATAATAATTGCCTAGAATCAAGCTATATGCTGCCAGAAACCTTTAGAGTTTTAAGTTGATTTTTTTTTAATCTAGAATAAACAAAGAAAAAACATCCTGAAATACTGAAATTGGAGAGGCAAGTGTTGCTTTTCCGTTCTTTGGACAATAATTGTTTCTTAGTAAAACCCTTAAGGTTTATTCTTAATGGACAGATAAAAATGCCTTGTAATTAAATACATTGTATTAAATGCTTTCTTGAAAATGCTTTTTCTAAATCAGTTTTTTCTTAAATAATATTAGAAGTTCTCTCAATTCTATTTTCTTTGCTACACAAATATTTTTTACATAGAGCAAAAAATATGTAAATATATTTAAATGGGAATTTAATATGGCTTATTTTGCTTCTATTGCCTGCTAAAGACATATTACACCACATGAAAATTCTTTCTTAAATACAGTGTGCTTTTCCATAGAACGAAATTGTAACGTGAATGAGGTTAGAACAATTGCTTATGATTTTACAATAAAAACATAGATTTAATTTTATGGTTAAATTTGAAATTTGAAACAACTATGACATAACTGTGTGTATTTTCCAGTTTTATTGTTTTGAGGGCCTAGTGAGTATATCTCTATGTGCAGATGTATACAGAGAGATATAATCTCAGAACACAAGAAGTTCTCAGCAGATACAGATGTGCACCTCAGTTTCATAATCAAATAGAAATATTTAAGCACTAGGAATCAATTTAACCACCTTCTCTGGGAAAGAAAACTGTCAAAATTGGTAAAACTCTTTGAGACTGTCTTTAAAGCTCATTGATGCTGTAAAATCTTCCGTAATCACTTATTTGATCTCTAAGAACTTTGATAATCTCTGCATCACTTTTTTCCCCCTCAAGAAGGCAATAATTTACAATTGTCAGTTTTTAAACAGGCTTTAATGAAGGTAAATGTCTTTACTAAAATAAAGGCATTAAATTAAAACTTCTATCTTAAACCACATGCTTCACTTGAAGATGTCCATGATTTCTAATTTGTTAGGACTTCTGCTTGATTATATAACTACCCTCCTAGAGAGTAAAATCTCCTTGCATCTTTTGACAGTTTCTAGCCTGTGACACAAAATGAAGAGTGAAATGCATTCTGTTTATTGTTATTGTTGGCATTATTACTCAGGGTGTTTTTCTTCCTGATTAGCGATGGCTCCTGACAGAATCTGACGTATCACGCTGTCAGGAAAGGGGTAAACAGGTGCTCAGGGGACGAGTCGCAGACTCACTGAGGCAAATTGGCAGAGGGAGGCCTGTCAGAAGCAATCACGCTAACGCCCGCGTCTCTATTCACTGTGAGCGGAGACGTTCGGCAGACAGGGCTGGAGACTTCTGGTGACACTGCTCGTGCAGGGGACAGTGGCAGAATTCAGCCACACACACACCAACATCCCTGATCATGATGTGGGTTGGAAGATTTCACCCAACTGGACCTATCCCAAGGTCACATTCCAACGAGGCGGCTTCCGTTCATGCAAAACCCAGAGCCCTCAGCTACACACCTTCTAAGGGAACCGTGCTGTCCAAGACACCAGAGCCCCGAAAACACTTTCTGAACCAGCACTTGCTTTATAAAGCCTGTAAAGACAGCTCGTGAGCACAGTTTTTGTTTCTTCGGGTGGAGCATTCCCACCTGTCAAGACAAGCACTTCTCGGCCAAGATTTGAGCCCCGTGCTCTCAGACTGATGTAAAACCATCGTGAGGGTCAAGAGGGCGGCTGTCTGGCAACAGCCATGCATTGAAGACCCCAGAGCCGCGTGCCACGGGCTGCAACCTGGTCAGAAGCACTTGAATGCGAGGAATGTGACAACAAGGATGCCTGCTTGTTGGATTGGAAGAAGATGGTTTATCGGTCCCCGAGCCCCTGCCCTGCTTACGTCCTGCCCTCCTCTCTTCTCCAGTGCTCACTGGGCCCCCAGCGCTGGGTGTGTGAGGTGTGTGAAGGGGGACACGGGTACCCGGGTCTGCGTGTAGACAGAATTGGGTTCCTGACGTGGTATTAAATTTATGCAGCCATACAATTACTACAGTGAATAATAACAGCATTATTTTGAAGTGTATTACATTCTGAAATAGTCTTTAAAAAAATTCCCTAGAAAAAAATAAAATTCCATTTCCCACTTGCTAATACAATTCCAACACATAATTTGCTCCGTGATAAATATAAGCTATGTTACACCAAGGGTCCTCCACTTGCAATAATTCACAAATTATTTATAATTTACACAAGATAGGCTCTTCCTGTAAAACTTAAATGCCTCATTTTTAGCTAAAGAACATAAAATCATTTATTTATAGTTTACATTTACCCATCCCCTTTTCCAGAAATAGATGATACGTCTTTCTTGTGATGCAATGTTTCCCATACGCATAAATGGTTTAGTAGCAACAGTAAATCAGAAAAGGATTAATAAAATATTTGGGAAGGGGGCAAGAAAATCGATCTCCTTATCACTCGTGGTTGCATTCATCTGATGTAACTGCTGTTATCCAAGACACAGGGCACTCCTTGGAGGGGATGGGAAATGCTTGCTTCCCTTCACTGTAGGAGCAGGGGCACGACCAGGGCACCTCCATCAGCCACAGGACCTGGCTCGCCCACCCTTCTCGGGAAACATGGGGGTCAGGGTGTGTCCTCCATGCAGCAGGACAGAGCCAGGCTGAGTCCACCCATGCGAAATAGTCCAAATAGTCCAAAAACCTATTGAAATAGGTTTTTCTTTGTTTTTAAGCTTTGGGATTCATGTTAAAAAAAAACAAAACAAAACAAACAAAAACAAAAAGACACTTGGGATGGACCAAGAAACTAAAACATATCAACCAGTTACTACACTGAGTGCAGGGCTGCAGGATCTGTTCACACTTTTTACGTCTGTGAGCACTAAGGGAAAAGACAACACTTGAAATGCTTCCATTTCTTTCCACACCACATGTGCATCTCATTGTGTAAGAAAATTCGTGCTGACAAGTAGCATAATAGTTTAAGAAAACAACACTTTTGACCTATATTCCAATGGTTTTCCCTTTTTCTTGGTGAATTTTTTAAACAGGCTAAAAACTCCTAGCTTCCTGAACTTCAAATATTTTCTTCTCTAGTTCTCTTATTAAATTAAATTGAAGGAGCTCACTATTTAAAACAAAATCCTTCTTTTCATTAAAGAAATCATACTTTTGTTCAGCCACATTTTAAGTTTTATTTTGAATACATGAAGCTTTTTGTGAAATGCCTCTTAAATATGTGATAAAAATTTTTAATCATGATGATCAAAGGATGGAAGCTATTGTTTTATACCTTTAGCTTTTTCAAAGTGCATTGAGAATCACAAACCCTGTAGATGGACCACCGTCTTGGAAAAGAGACAGAGAAATTGGATTGTAAGAACAAAGAATAGAAGCTTTCTTGTAAAAGGAGAAATTTCCATGCACAGCCCTGTCCCTAGTGAATCAATGTGTTAGACTCTGGAAGGCAAGTACATCTTATTGGGAGATGTTCTGCAGCCCCAATTATAACCCCAGAGCTGCTTGGAGGGAAACAGTGTTTATAGAGTAGACATGAATTAAAAGTAAAACTTATCTGTAATGAAGAAAAGAAAACTTTCTATTAGAAAAAAAAGGAAAAATTAATTCAAAAATAACGTTCCATTCTAAAACAGGAAGATTTTGTTGTGATTCTAAGGGAAGCTTTTTGGGGTAATGTAGTATGGACAGTTTCTCAAATGCAACAGGACAGCAGCTAATTGTATAATTAGTCTTTGTTCATTATACCTGTGTGGTATAATCAGATTTAGGGATAATATGAAACTATGGAACTGCAGGTCTTGTCACATTAAATTGATGAGAAAAATTATTGCTTAAAGAGACCTTATGACATGTTAATAAATGGGTATAGTCTGTAAGGAATATTAACAAAACCTGTCTGAACGAGATTATAAATCTCCAATGAGTTTTCAAATTACTCATGCCTCCAGGACACAGAAACACAAACTACTGGATTGGAGCCATGTCAGATTTGCAGCTACAAGGCTGGAAAAAAAAAAAAGCAAGATAAAAGGCAATGCTTAATTAAATGTGTCTACAAATAAATTCCAGGTTAGGTTAATTTAATTGTGTCTGTGTAATGCAGTGCACCTCTGGACATTTCAGAATGTCGTTGGCTCAGTCCTAAAGCATCGGGAAAGCCCGGCATGCCCTCAAAGAGTGTACTCTAAGAACAAATGCGTCTATTCTTTATTTAATATCTTATTGGACATTTTTTTGCAGGAAGAGCAAGCTTATTGAGACATGGGTGATTTATAATTTAGGTTAGAAACTATTTGCTCAGGAACTTTGTTGATCCTTCAAACACCAATTGCAGTGAACAAAGAGCAAATAGTAAGATGTTCCACATACCTTGGATTCATTAAATCAGTTTGTTTTCACAAATGAAGAAGCTCAAGCCCACAGAGATTAAATCCCTTGGACTAAGTTACTTATGTGGCAGATGCTTCTTGGACCACGGGTCTGAGCCCAGGCAGGAAATTGACTCTAATTCAGTTTTACACGCATAACCATGCTGGTGTCTACGGCCTCCCAACAGTTTCTAAGAAAACCTGTTTCATTAAACAGGAGGCGACTTAAACATAAGGTTAGCAATGAGAACATCAGCAGATCATCTAAGAATGTGAGGCGTAACTTAACACCTATTTATTTTAAGTCTTTCACTGTATCATTTTCCTTGGCTCTGCTGAGAAATAGTTAAGTCTAGATTCACATGTATGAATGAGATTCCTGAGAAAACGGCTGTTCTTCTCAACTTCCATCACTTAAGGGTGAGGTTAAGAAGACGTGCAATTGACAAATGTGTGGAGAGCAACGATGACAGCTGTTTCAAGTGGTATTTCCAGAAAGTTGCGCTAAGGCCCATGAATCCACTCCTACTCGGAAGGCAGCACTGCTTTGGCTTTCGTGGGTGTTCTGGTTTTGGTGCTAGATCAGGTATATTGAGTGACCTTGGATGGTGTTTCATCAGCATGGTTGTCGAGGAACAATGGCTGTGATCCATCCGCCGTCTTCTAGGAGAAAGCCTTGGATACCCTTGGGCGGAAACTGGACTCACATCGCCCTTGTGTGCATCCAGCAGAGGGATGCACATGGGGTTAAGTCCAGCCTGCAGACCAGACTGCTGACCTCTGACTCGCAATCCCTTCTTGGAAGCCTCATGAAATAAAGTTCAAAGACACCATTGGCAACTCAAATATTCTTTCATCTCGATTTGTTTAACGTACCAAAAAATATACCAGCATTTCCATTCCTTCACTCATTCATTCATTCCCTCTAAGTTTACAATATTTGGAAAAAGATTTCCTATGTTTTTTCCAAAATGCACAGCAGATTAGAGGTGTTCAGTTTAACTACATTTTCTTAGAATGGGTGGGCAGGTCCTTAAATCTCCATCCAGAGCTCCCATTTCCATTTTAACTGATGTTTTATCTAATGATACTGCTTGGAAGAAGCCAGGACAGGACCCCTTTGCTTAAATAAAAGTTTTTGCTTAGGGATTTTAAACAACTGACCCAGATCCTTCCAACCTCAAATCCAGGTTTAAGCATGACAATACCAAATTGGTATAAGTAAGCATACAGCTGCCAATATTAGTAAAAGTGTTAGGATAAAACATTTTTTCACAGAAATGTATTACCTTGAGTATTATTTAAAATTATTCGCTTTTGTTATTTCCCTCAGAGATCTATTGTGTTTTATTTTGTCATATCTAATTACTCCTCTTCTGTTTATGTTTTTAATTGAGGAAATAATAGTCAAAATTGAAGCAATTAAAATTATTTAAAGTCACCAATAAGTTTTATTGTGAAAAAACTGCTAATCTCTTTCTCCAGGAGGTATCGGGAGAAAGAATTGGTGAGGGAGTTGAATACAGTGGTGTATAGAGTTGGGGATGTTTGAAAATAGCAAGAGGAAAGAATTGGTTCATGCTTCAAATAATTAGGAAAAAATGTCTAGCGCTAATCAGTTTCAAACTGGGTAGAAGTACTTATCTCCTGGCTTCAATAAATATTTAAAATGCCATCCATCATATTATTTTGAGCTCCTTACTCAATTTAACTCTACCCTCTTCCATCCAATTCTGCTTCCTTACTTTAAATATTTTCTTCATGGACCAGCTGTGTAGTTTTAGAGCATCATCCGGGCCCCATAGCCAAGAGTAAGGAAATAGGTGGGCTATGGAGATAAATAAAAATTAAATTCATGTATTTACTCTCAGTCCATTCCATCACAAACGTATTTCTTAAGTATTTCAACTACCTATATTAATGCTCTTTTCTTTTATTATTGAGGTATAGTTGACATGTAACATCATATCAGTTTCAGATGTACAACATAATGATTCAATATTTGTGTATATTGTGAAATGATCACAAGTCTAGTTAACACCCATCACCATACACAGTTACAGTTTTTTTCCTTGTGATGAGACCTTTTAAGATCTATAAGATCAATATTCTGTGCTTAATGAAGAACTCTACATATTTTTTCTAAATATTCCTGTTTACATAATTTTGACACTTCATTTTACTTGTGCTTAGAAGTTAGAGGATAAGGTCTCCCTATATTGTAATACTGGGGTTCTCTGCACCTTAGTTGTGAGATTTCTAAGCAAGGTAGTGAGGGATTTACTACCTAATCAAGACTAAATTTTCAGGTCCAAGAAACTAATTAACCAGAAACCATTGCCCTCTATCTTTTACACCCAAAGCAGGTAAATGTGCACTTATAGGTACATCAGTTTACTTCCTATCTTTCCTCACTAGAAGATAAAGCCCAAGATAGCAAAGACTTTGTTGTTTCCTTCACTAACACATCCCCAGAATGTAGAACAGTGCCTAGAGCATAGTAGCTGCTCAGCAAATATTTTTGGAATGAACCAGAGGATGGAAGGGGGGTGTAGATGCACAGAGGATGGGAGGGCACAGATGTGTAGATAGATGGAAGTGTAGATGGGTGAACAGACAGATGAAAGGGTGGTGGGTGGATAGGAGGGTAGATGGATGACTAGCATAGCTTGTTCCAGTTCCAAGGCCATCTGCAGGAGAATTCCCCCTTTCTCGGAAGAGGATCAGGCTTTTTCTTGTATGCAGGGCTTCAACTGATTGGACGAGGCCCACCCACATTATGGAGAGCAATTGCTTTACTCTACAGCTTAAACTATTAATCTCATCCAGAAGCACCCTCACAAAAACACCCAGAATAATGTTTGGCCAAATATCTGGGTACCTTATAGCCAGTGAAGTTGACACATAAAATTAGCCATCAGAGTTGTTCTTATCAATGCTATGAATTTCTGTCCTTTAGTAAGATTTTAATTTTTTTTACATTATGACTAAGGGTAAATTTATGATCCATAAAGTAACAGCTTATTAATAGTTTATTGCTGTCATCTTATGACCACTATGGTTTATTCATTTTCTCTTCTCTGTTTATTGTCTCTTCCCTTCCTTCATTTGAATGCTCCAGGTGCCTTTACTTGCCATCTTTCTTCCCTATGGTTTCAGTACAATCATTCTCCTTTGTAGTCCCCTATCATGAGTTTTTATATGCATGCTTTTAAAAGTATCTTTTTGCATTTACTCTTACATATCAATATTCATCCTTATCTAAATAATGGCTAAAGTTAAATAATATATGTATCATTTTCCTGAGTAACACAAGATAGACCACTTTTATGTCAATCATTTCAATCTCGTTTTACATGTTACTTTAGTCAGATATTTTAATGCCACTTCATTATAGGGACATCAAATTATTCATTGCTATTATTGTTGAATTTCATAGTCCATGCTTATTCAGAATTATTATCATAGTTACAAATTTATTTGCTCTCTTTTTCTTGTTAGTGATATATTAGAGCCTCTCAATGTATCCATCACATCTTTTGTCTCTTGGTCATGTTTTTGTGGTTTTTTTTGTGTGTGTGTCTTTTTGAATCTCTGTGCTGTATTTTAGCCAAGGGTCACTATTTTGTTTTTTCCTGTAAAGGACCAAATAGTAAATATTTTAGGCTTTTTAGGTCACACAGGTCTCTGCCACAACTATTCAACTCTGCCATTGTAGAGTGAAAACAACCATAAGTAATGCATAAATGAGTGGAGTTGGTTGTGCTTTGATAAAACTTTATTTATAAAAACTGCTGTCAGTGGCCATAAGCTTTGGTTTCTGATACATGTTCTAGATGAATTTGTCAGTTTTCTTCCAATTTACTGTTTCTGTTTAATCATGTCCCTTTGATGGATTCTAGAGTTCATCCTACATATATTGTGTCACATAACAAAATTTTTGAAATTCAAGACTCAATTGAAAATAATATGAAATATTGAAGGCTCTTTTGTTAATTAAGTCGTACGTTGTGTATGTGATATTTATACCACATCCATGGTAACATCTCAATGAACTGTTGCCACATTAACAAAAATGCTGATGTTTCCTTAGATGGATTCTGTAGCCTAGTGTTGGTTTATAAAACATCTTCCTCTACTTGGAATTTTGGGTAATATCTGGAAATCTAACATATTTTTATTTGTTTCTTCTTTTTTTCTGGTAGAACCTAATAGTAAAGGTTTTGATGTTGGTTACGCCAAAGGAGGGCAAATGGCAGATGATAATACATTTAAAAACTTAGGCCATGATTGATGGACAATTTTCTTTAAAAGTAAATAAAATGACTTGTCTGAGACATTATTGAAAACAAAAAGCTAAAATAGTTATGAATAAGAGGAATGTCAGTGTACTTTAATCCAGCTTTAGTTAAACCAACTTTTCTTCCTTACAGTGTGGATACAACGTGCACTCTTTTGATAATTGTATCCTTTTTACTCTCAAATTTCTAGTGCCAAGAAAAGATCTTGATTGCCCCAAGCTTCTCCTTTAATGACATGATCTGTGCCAAATCGGACATGTCTCTCAGCCCTGCTTGGGCTTATGTCTAAGTACATACTGGAAAACCTTGTTCAGCCCCTCCTTAGCTTTTCACAATAATAATCCCATTTACTGAAAACCCATCTTAGAGAGTGGAGTTTGATAATGTCATGAAGCCGCCGGTCATTAGGGTGCCTCTAGTGGTGCCTTTGTGCAATTTGGTGAGTAACGATGTGTTTGCCTTGTGTTATTCTCTTTAGCCTAGTTGAATTATGAATGATTAAGAAAAGCTTTGGCCATCATAGGAAATGTTGGATACAGACATGCACTCAGACAGAAGGCTCAGAATCAATCAGTAGATCATGTTATTTGTTCATTCATTTTAAAATTTATTGTTTCAAAAGTATTCATTGAGCATCTACTACATACTAGGCACTGAGAATAGGTCAGTCAAGTTTCTTGTTCTCACGGAATTTTGGATATTTTTTTTTGCATTGAATCTACAATAATTACATATCCTAAACAAATAGTTACCATATGGTTTTTTTTATGAGTACCTGATTTTTCTCAGGAAATAAAGAATAAAATGGAGCAAAGTGAGTATTTTTATTCATTTCAAGCAGGAATTAGTATATTTCCTCAGATGTACATTTAATCAGTTGATTTTTGATCCACACATGAATGCGTAAAATATTGTTAATGCTCTCTGAAAGTTGAATAAAAACAAAGATAAAGCATTAAAAAGGCAGACAGTCTCAATGTATTTAGAATAAATAAATGAATCATATATGCTCTACAAAAGCTCATTTGCAGGAACAAACCAACTTATTTTCTGGGATTAAAAAAAAAGTCTTTTCTGAGGACAGTTGATAAAATTTCATTGCTTTTGAGTTTTCCATCGTTGTTTCATCCCTTTTGAAGGCTACTGTAAACTTACAATTGTATTTTCAACTTTATAGGTAAGTAATACCTAACAAGTATATTTGCATGAAAGTGCATATTTTTGCTCGCTTTGACAAAAAAATATATATATACGAACTAAAAAAAAAACCAAGAAACTTCCCTTCTATTTTGGCTTTATATATGATATTCTTCATATGTGGAGCTTTGGACCCACCATCACCAGGGTTTGAATCACTCTCTTCATTAGTTGTGATGAATGCGCGCCTGTCCCTTCTCGTCAGGTGATCCCAAAGAATTTATAGGATGTTTCTGGCAAAAGGAGTCTGTGATTAAGGAACGTAGCATAGCTTGCTACCCAAGGAAGCTGTCAAAAATCATCATGATTTTTCATACCTTCGGTAGGAGCTTTGTAACCCAGTTAATCAGCCAGAGTCAGTTTTAGTTACGCACTTAAAATAATACACTGAATTTTCCGCACATGGAGGAGGAGGATTTGTAGTCAGATATACCCTGTTTGCTCCCATTTACATGTGAAGCCTGCCCCATGTCCCCACCAAGCCTTTACTTCTGGTGCTTAAAAGTGTGCTCTCCCCACTGCCCAGCATCTGGTAACCCTTTGCCTACAGCTGTTGTCTTTGTACCTTTCCCACTTGGGAAGTATATGCACGCTCATTGCTTCAACTACCATTTGAGTGAAATCTCTAATCCGGATCATCCACCCACACTGAGTGTCGATATTTTAGTGTCAATTTAGTATTTCTATAAGAATGTCTCACTTTCATGTCTCACACGTTCAAATTCTGCACAGCATTTTCCTAACCAAGCTAGAGACCCTTTCTGCTTCCTTTTGGCACAAACATCACAGTGGCCCCCTGGGAAGTTGCCCTTCCTTCCCTCCTTCTTCCCTCCCTCCCTCCCTTCCTTCCTTCCTGCCTTTCTTCCTTCCTTCCTGCCTTTCTTCCTTCCTTCCTTCCTTCCTTCCTCTCAACTTTTCTGTTAACCTGCCATGGTCTGTATATAATCCTATATTACTTCAACTTGGCCCCTGGGTTTCTACATCTGTCCCAATGACCAGTAGGTGGACTCCTTAATATTAGGGACTTAGTTCTCTCTTTCTCTTTTTATTTTTCAGAACCTAACATAGTGCAGGATACCAAGTAAGCCCTCAATAATCTCTTCCTGAACAGATAAAGAAGGAAATAAACATCTGCAATCACAACCTCTGTTCACTCTTCCTGTATATTTTTTTTACCTGGTTTCTCACTCTTCCTTGCCCACACTTCTCTAAAATGACTCCTGTTTGAATGACGGTAAGTAGCATCATTACCTGTCTCTTTCCCACCAAAATCAACGCCTTGCAGTCCTGTTCCATATGCTATTTTTTTTTTTTTTTTTTTTCGGTATA
>NW_020174431.1:770345-874194 GCF_003031525.2 Neophocaena asiaeorientalis asiaeorientalis | reverse complement strand
CCGTTGCAGAGCACAGGCTCCGGACGCGCAGGCTCAGCGGCCATGGCTCACGGGCCCAGCCGCTCCGCGGCATGTGGGATCTTCCCAGACCGGGGCACGAACACGTGTCCCCTGCATCGGCAGGCGGACTCTCAACCACTGCACCACCAGGGAAGCCCCCATATGCTATTTTATAACCAATGATGGCTGTTGCTGTTTAGAGACCTCACAGTAATACGAGCTGATATATAACAATACAGTTTGTTGTATTAAACTAAAGCTTCTAAACAGGCAGCATTTTACCCGTACATTCACTGGGGGCACATATTAATTAAGATACTCAGTGGGTCCAAGAGGAAGGAGAGAGGCACTGGTTTCACTCAACTTTTCTGAGTTAGTTGTTAAGGAAAGCTTACATCCCTGTCATTTTCCCTGGAAAAATTCTCCCAGGAAAGTACACAGTTTGTATGAGCTTCTCTCTTCTCCAAGAAGCCTAGAAAGTTGCCCTCTTAAAAGAGAGAGGGAGTTCACACTGACTTTCAATACTTCCAACAAACAAGAGTGAAAGATTACGTCTCCCATTGGGATTACAACAAAACTGCCTACAAATACAGGTTTGTGTGTCTCCAGTAGACACCTGTAAAGTGTCAATTGAAAACATCTTAAAGATAATCATGCATAATAATTGAGGCATGCTTAGTGTTCAAATGGATATCTTATCTTTGAATATCTTTACAAATATTAACTAAATAATTCTTACAACATCAGCCTTATGATTAAATATCAGTCCCCTCCATATTATGTTTCAGGGAAAAATGGATCAATAGAAGAAGTAATATTCTTATAGAGAGACGGAGGAAAAATATAGGGTTTTTGAGAACAATTTAAAATGGAAAATCTAAGTAAAAGTGAACTTGAAGGCTTAAAGATATTAATTCATTGCTGCCAGACCCTTTGGGGGTTATCAAGATCGAAACAAAGCTGGTTTCGTTTCATATCTGATAAAATTCAGTTTCAATCTCCGCACGACATGCCAAGCAATAAGGGTCTTTTTGGAAGCAACCAAGTGGACAGTGGCCTTGGACTGAAGGCAGTGACTGCATGGGCACCTCACAGCCACCGGACCTGTGAGGCTCTCCTGAGCGGCCAGCTGCTTGGCCTGGGGACCCAGGCAAGGCCGGAACGTGTGAGCGTAGGACTGTCTCACCCGGAGATGTGTGTGGCGAGCAAATGAGAGAGGGAGGTAGAGTACTAACAAACAGTCCTCTTCCACTGCTTTTTTTTAAAGATAGAAATCATGTATATATATTTTTTTCTTTGTTTATTGATATGTAATTGACAAACGTCACTGTATAAACTTACAGTGTACAGCATAATGATTTGATTTACATATATTGTGAAATGTTTACTACAAGAAGTTTAGTTAACATCCATCACCTTGTACAGTTATTAAAAACAGAAAGAAAAAGACAAAATGTATTTTCCCTCATGGTGAGAACTTTTAGCACTGCTTTACTCTCACCGCGGGCACCGATGGTCCGTGTGGAGACATTCAAGGGCCTCCCTCCTTCTTGTTGATGGAGCCCCCAGTAGAAGAAAGCACAGGTGAGCTCCCTCACGTCCTTCCTAAGCTGGGAGGTCCTGGTGTTTACCCTGAACTCCAGCACAGGCATCAGGACAAGGGTAGCACCAGCTGCAGACCTCTGTCTCCGATTCACAAATGGGCTCGGCACAGACCCACAGAAGCATCCAGCTCAAGGCCTCAACTGCATAAACAAAAACATCAGACTTAAATCGCATGCTTAAAACTCCAAAGGTTAACCAGGAAGCCATCATTTCTCTCTCGACCCGGAGGACAATATAAATAAATCACCTGATATTGGTAACAAAGTTCCTCTCCATCACAATTGCACAGACTCACGGGTCAAGGGTCAGAAAATAATGACCCAGGAAAGCTTGTAATGATGGAGCACAGTTGAAGGGGCCTGATCTCTGATGGCCAAGGTGCTTCCAAGTCAATGAGATGTGTTTGACCCAGAAAAGCTAATGACTTAGAGAATGTCAGCTGGCGGCACTGAATAGAGAAGCTTCTGATTGTCTGTAAGACAGAGCCTGGTTTTGTGCACGAAGGCCCCTGAGCATGACGCGGAACATGCCCCCACGAAAATTGCAGCTGGCTGTGCATCAGAAACATGTGCACTTAGGCAGGGATTCCTCCAGAAGACGTTTTCCGTAAATGTTTGAGGAAAGATTCAGTCGTGGATTTATTGTCGGTTTGCTGCATAATATTGGCAAGTTGCCTTCCCCTACGACTGTCTCCACTCATGAAGCACGGAGAACACCCTGCTGAATTCAGGCATCCCCGCACTCCCAGCATCAAAGTGAAATACTAGGAAATTACAAGTGAATCAACACAACTTCTAAAATTTGGCAAATTCAAGCACTACATTTTTTTTTTTGAATCTTTAAAATCACCCATGTTTGGAAGATGGTTATTTTGATCGTGAAAAATGTGAAATGTCGTGTTTAAAACATAGAATGAAAACGTATCTTATGCCTATTTGGTTCTCCTTTCTTAGGGAGGGCAAAATATAAAACCTCACAAAGATTCATCTTAGGGAGAAAGATGGATGAGTTTTTTTTTTCTTTTGCAGACACTGTCCATTTTATCAACATGAAAAAAAGCGAAAATGCATATTTAAAGATTGGGCAAAACCATAAAGTTGATTAAGAGCACCTCTAACTGTTATTTTTCCCTTCCTTCTTCTTGGTCCAATGCCAACAATCGTCAGTTATTCCAGATGGAGTTGTTGAGTAGAGCAGCTGGACCCCACTGTGCAGGATGGCATTTTTGTCCTTTCTGTGTGAGCTGACTTAGGCTGGAGGAGGAGTAAGGGATAAAACGCTTCCTTGAATTCTGACTGTGGTGTGCACTAGCTTGAGAGGATTTTCATGACACTTTCTAGTGGAATGGACCGTTCAGTTGGCTATCAAGATGTGTGTTCTTGACTCTGTCTTGAGCTAACCCATGTATTTGCATATCTAAAATTGCATTCATTTAAAAGATGTATGTTAATGAATAACATCATTAACATGAAATTTTAGATTCTAATGGGTGCTGTTTAGGGGCTTACCAGTAGACAAAGGACAGACACAGTTTACATCCTATTCAAGAAGAGAACATTAGATTATTAAATCTGACCATCCACAACTGCCTGTAACTTTAGAGGGAAACATTAAAATAACCATGTTTAATGAGATTATTAGTTAAGGATATGCAATTAGATCTGTTTTGTATCCAGTGAACCACTCTTAAATATGTCAACATTTTTATTACAAAATACACTATTATGATAATCCTTTAAAATAATTCTAATTCATATCTATATGAAGTTCCCATTTTGTGAGTCACTGCAATTAAGTTGGTAATTGGAATAAGATGGTTGCTCCCATTGGAAAGAGACTGTACATTAGAATAAATCAACTGCTTCTTATGAGCTTGTAAGAAGTATGTGATCCATTTTGCTTCCTGTTCCACTCTGTGCAAACAATGAAGATAGTTATGAATACAGTGAATTCTGTTGAGTAACTGAATTGCATGTAATCAGATAAGATATGATTGAGAAAAAAAAAGGTAGGAAGAATAAGGAAACGACCTGGGTGAATATGTGATATGGACACATGGGTGGGGCAGGGGCAGGATAAAAGTCCAAATTATAACCAACTAAAGGATGGTGCTAAGGCGGCGCTGTCTTTTTAGTTCAGGATCGCTTATGTGAAACCTATTAATAGGATCTCAGGGCTGTGAATCTGGCTGGAAAAAGCAGCTCAGTCTGTGGAAGGCAGGTTTGCTCAAGTCCATTGTCTCAATGTCTGTCTCCGGGTTTGAGAATATGAATGAGAGAAACAGTTGATGGTGGAAAGATTTCATCTCCCCTCAGCGGCTGGAAAAATGAAGGACTTGAGACCAGCACAGCAAATGCTCACGCTGAGATTTGAAATCAGAAGCTTTCCTGCAATGCCTCTCATGCTGATCTCTGGGACTGTCTTTGTATCCCTCAAAATAGCTCTGTAATTTGTCTCTGGTATCTAATAGAGATGGAATGGGTGGCT
The DNA here is from genome assembly GCF_003031525.2 of Neophocaena asiaeorientalis asiaeorientalis. NCBI lineage: Eukaryota > Metazoa > Chordata > Mammalia > Artiodactyla > Phocoenidae > Neophocaena > Neophocaena asiaeorientalis. Next base: position 870,102 of record NW_020174431.1, on the reverse strand, counting down.
CTCACCACACAGTCTAAAAATAGAATCTCCCATTTTAGAGAACATCCAACAGAACGCAGGCTATAGGTACCCTGGTTTATTTGCAAAACAAAGCCTGCTTGCTTCCTCAGACAAGCTTTGCATCATTGCAGAATAGCTCAGAGTGGGTAAGATGTGCTTAAAATGCAGTAAAAGACAAGGAGGTCACAGAAAAGGGGAAAAATGGAAATCACTCCGAGGATTGGCAGGAAGTCGGTTTCTTCTTGACCCTGTGGACCGACCGTGGATTACTGAATGAGACTCAGAACAACATATAAAAAAACAAAAAGACTCAGGAAGAGTCAACAGGCTCTTTCTTCTCCTTGGGAATGATAGACACAGCAGGAGAATTTATCCCTAACATCAGTTGTTTGAAAGGCACACAGAGTACGGCTTCTCATGCACAACTTGAAAGACACTCCCTAGTGTTTCTCATTGTTTCATTTTTTCCTGTGTTTATCCCAAGTTGGCATAAATAAACTAGTGAAACAGCAAATTTGTGCATCTGGTAATTATGTCTAAGCCCCAGAACTAGAATATATGAAATTGGCCCGACTCTTACATTTTAAGATACTCTAGAAAGAAATAAAGAAAAAACGAGAGGAGGGAGGGAGAGACAGAGAGAGAGAGGGAGAGACCACTGCCTTATTACTGAGACGATATTCAATTCTATAAGAAATCTTAAGTCATACACAAACCCAGAATAGGAATCCCTATTCAAATTTAACCATTTTAAAGTAGCTACTATGGGGTACAGTAAGAGAACATAAAAATAATATTAAATGAGACCAATGTTTCATTAAGTTCAAAATCTTCAAACAGCCTCAGCTTATTTTCTCTAACTTTGATCTCAAAAGATGAGAAATTTAGCTAGGATAAACCTTTTCTCTCTTGGCCAATTTTCTAAAATCCTAATCCCTGGACCAACAGGGAGTTTGGAGAGAGTAGTACTCAGTGTACAATTTAGCTGGATTGGTGGACAGGCTCTGCCACTTCATTATCTGTTAACTGGGGAAAGTTGCATAACTTCTCTGTGCCTCAGTTTCCACATCTGTAAACTGGGAACAATTTTAGAATTTATATCATAATGTTCGTTATGGGTTGAATTGTGTCCCCCGCAAAAAATTCATATGTCAATGTCCTCAGAATGTGACCTTATTTGGAGACAGGGTCTTTGCAGAGGTCATCAAGTTAAAATGAGGTCAGTAGGGTGGCCCCTGATCCAATATGACCAGTGTCCTTATAAAAGGGGGAAATTTGGAAACAGACACAGACAGAAGACCCCAAATGAAGATGGAGGGGAAGATTGGGATGATGTGTCTACAAGCCAAGGCACACAAGAGTTGCCAGCAAACCACCAGAAGTTGGGGGAGAGGCCAGGAACAGGTTCCCCCTGGCAGCCTCAGAAGGACCCCACCCTGCTGACGCCATGATCTCAGACTTCAAGCCTCGGAACTCGGAGATGATAAGTTTCTGTTAAGTCATCCAGTCTGTGGTATTTTGTTACAGCAGCCTTGAAAAACTAATATCGGGTCATTGAGAGGTTGATGGACTGATAAATGTAAGAAGCTTGGAAACATGCCAGAAGCAAGATAAAAGCTCAGTAGAAGTGAGCTAGGATTATTGTTATTATTACTGCTACGACTCGGGTCATTTTAAATTTTAATGAAATATATTCTGTGACTATTTCCTCTAAATAGCGTAACTACCTTGAGTCGATGACCACGGGTGGCTCCTTACCGACTTGTTTGATTGACACAACTGGCCAGTGGATTTGGTGAGGAAAGACACGTGGAGCTGTTTGGGGGACATTCATAGTCGGCCTGACTCCGTGTTCTGTGCCTTCCAGCAGCTGAGTCCAGGCTCTCCCCATTGCCCTGCACATGTAGGAGGGCACCACCCAGACTGCTCCGTACACATGTGCAAACACACAAGCATGCCCACCCCTACATAAAGCCAATGCCCTCTCCTCCTTTTCAAGGAGAGACCATCAAATGGGGAGACGAAATGGAACAGAGCAGAAAAGCAGCTTCTGAGCCCTCACTACACAAGCGCTGTGCAGCTCCAGGTTAAAAACAGATGGTCCGGCCCGATAGTTTTCACTCTCAACTGCAGAGCATAAGTGGGAAAGCTCATTTCTAGATTTGCCCAAGAACGGAGATCACTTTGGAAAGGTTGTTCCATGGGTCGTGGTCCCAGCAACACTTCCCATTGGTGCTGAGTCTTAGAATATTCTGCGGCTTCCTGTCTCCATCCAGGGTTCACACCTTTCGTAAGCAGCATGGCCGTTATCTCTGAGTCACTTCCTGACACTCAGCTACGCATACCTTACATGCCAATACTTGTCTCAAAACTTGGGCCAAATTGCTCTGTCTTGGGGATTCTCTCTTTTCACGTCTCCCAGACTTTAACTTGAAGATGAACTCTCCGGGGCTCGCAGCTCACACATAACAGATGCCTTCTGTAGGAGTGAATGGAGGCTACTTGCCAGCTAGGCCCAGGAGGAATTCTGCACAGCCAGGAGGTGCCAGCTCTCCTACCCCTCTGCATCCCCACCCAAAGGAACGTGAGCCCCTCTTTCCTGAAGAGGGGGGTGCAGTGACTGACGGGCACCAGTCTCCCTGCAGGACCATCTGCGGGGCTTGGAAGGAGGGTCCAATTTCCCAGATTCTTGAATACCTTGTTTAGAACTTTCCCAAGCAGTTTTCTTCTTGAAATACGTCTTTAGGCAAAATGCAGTCTAAACATCTCTCAGGTGATTTAACACAGATATCCAGATAACCCGTTGGCTTTTGAGGAATTTCAACCTGACATACAGGTGGCATGCAAGTGAGTTTTGTTACTAGAACCTTGAAATAATGCAGTTACTGTGACCAGTCTCATAGAATCCCCCCAAATACACCTATATTATTGAAGTACATGGAAGGCTCTTACATTTGCACATTTGTGTGTGTGTGTGTGTGTGTGGTACGCAGGCCTCTCACTGCCGTGACCTCTCCCGTTGCGGAGCACAGGCTCTGGACACGCAGGTCCAGCGGCCATGGCTCACGGGCCCAGCCGCTCCGCGGCATGTGGGATCCTCCCGGACCGGGGCACGAGCCCGTGTCCCCTGCATCGGCAGGCGGACTCCCAACCACTGTGCCACCAGGGAAGCCCGACATTTGCATGTTTTAGAGGGTAAGTCACCATTTAGCTTTTTAATCTTAATAGCAGTACTAAATAATTGGTGTATATATATATAGAGAGAGAGAGAGAGAGAGACAGAGAGAGAGATTTAAGACACTATCAAACAGTATTTCAAGGGATGTGGAAAATTGCTTTTGCTATCAAACAAAGGAGGGCATTTCAAGGACAGCCAAATAACTCCTGGGTTGTCTTAGGTCAAGCTGAGTTCTCAGATCCGCAAATGATCTTCAAGTTTTCGTGGTGCATGTCAAACACCTGGGGCACTCACTGTATGCCAGGCTTCTTGAAGCTAGAAAGTGAATAAAATAACATTTGCTTTTCAATCTGTCCAAAAATATACAAAATACAGCACCATATAATGACTGTTTAATGGTGGTTACCTAATGAATTTAAAACAAGTTACATAGACACAGGCGATTTGAGGTTTTCCAGGAACACGCACATGTAATGCACAGAGGCAGTTGTGTCGTTAAGCTGGTACCCAGAGAACAGGTGTGGGCAAGATGATCAAAGGCAGCATATCATACCTATTAAATCGTTAACCTAATATTGTGCTTCATTCAGTACATCTCCTAAAGATATAAAATTTAATTTATAATTGTAAGTGAATATTTAATGTATGCTCATTGCCGTGATAGAAATATTTGCGGAGGATTATGGAGCAGAAAAAAGATAAATAATTTTGCTTGCAGGTGAAGAGAAAGACTTGTATTGAGCTGGGTCTTGAAGAACGAGGAGACTGTAAAATGTGAAGTTCAGGGAACCAGTGAAAGGGCAAGGCGTTCTGGGAAAAGGAAGGACAGGGGTCAGGCACAGAATTGTAAATATACAGGAGACGTGCAAAGAGAGGTGAGAATTTCCACTTGGAGGATGATCGTGCAGGCGGGTGTCTGACATCCTTGTAGGTCCTTTATGTTCTACCTACCTACCCACTTACCTACCTATCCATCTATGCCTGTCTATCTATCTATCTCATCTATCTATCATCTATACATCCAGTCCGTTCGTCCAACCATCCATCCATCCAACCATCCATCCGTCCTCTGTATGTATGTATTTACCTATCCATCCTATTTATCATCTCTCTCATTATTGGACATGATTCCTGAAAGCCTCTCCAGGTTTTTGTGTTTTTTTTAAGTATTTTATAAATTTAGTTATTTATTTTTGGCTGCATTGGGTCTTCACTGCTGCGCGCTGGCCCTCTCTAGTTGTGGTGAGCGGGGGCTACTCTTCACTGCGGTGCGCGCACTTCTCATTGTGGTGGCCTCTCTTGTTGTGGAGCACAGGCTGTAGGTGCGTGGGCTTCAGTAGTTGTGGCACTTGGGCTCTAGAGAGCAGACTCAGCAGTTGCTGCCCACGGGCCTAGTTGCTCCGTGACAAGTGGGATCCTCCCTGACCAGGGCTCAAACCCGTGTCCCCTGCATCGGCAGGCAGATTCCTAACCACTTCACCACCAGGGAAGTCCGGAGGTTTGTATAATCTCTTAAGGATTCAGTCTACCTTTGAACTGGTAGCTATAGTGGAATATTAAATCATAAATGATATGAAGGAAGTATTTTAAAACATTTCTAAAGATCAGTAATTTCAGAATCTGGTCAGCTCTTTTGGATTCAAGCAGCGCACTGGACAATATTAATTCTGTTTGTGTGGGAGCGCTACGCCCAAACTGTTCTGAGAGCTGAAGCTGCCATTCTGTTTTGCGCCATTTTCTCTCAATCCAAGGGTGTGGCTACACACACAAACGGGTCTCACCAAATTAAGCATTTCATGGGATTTTAAAGGTTGGATTCAGTTGAGAGATTAGGTTGCTTTCTTCCAGCTGCAACATTTCAGATGGAGGCGGCTTGGAGACTTCACTTTCTAATGCTTGTTTAAGTTTGTGGACGTCTGGTTTGTTCTGGTGGAGGTTGCCTAGGTGATGGGACCCCAGGTCACGTGAAGTCAGAGGAGCGGAGGGCAGGGAGGGTGGGCGCCTTTCTGCTCTGAGGCCCAGGCTCGGTGTGAGAGGCGGCCTTCTCCGTGTTGGCCTAGTGTCTTCATTTTGACTCTGTACGCCATTCCCGTGCCTCTGCCTGATGGTGCTATCGACGTGCCTTCAGTGTGCTAGTGTAGGCCCTGTAGGGTCACTGCTAAAAGGCCATTTCCTTTTACAGTCCAACCATATTTAGTGTCTCTGTCTCTCTAGAACAACTGGGCTTCCTTCAGTCGTATAAGGATGCCCAGCTGTCCTCTGACAGGCAGGCCTTACTAAACTCACTGCTGATTTTTATGTGTTAAAGCCAGTGGCACCACAGCCTGTAACAGGCACCCATGCACTGAAGAGTGATCTATAATCTTGCCCGGCAGGGGGAACGGATAATTGGTTGCTCCCTTTCCTTGTGGGCAAGCTTCCAGCACGTTTAGTCATTGAGGGTAGATAAACACAACTGCATTTCAGAGATTTTTGCAGTTACCCCCAATATATGCCTTTATACAGAGGACCTTTACCTTAAAAAGTCATAAATTAATTCCAATGTTTTAAGCAGATGGCATCTATACTCCTCTTTCATTTCTTTGAAAAGAGTTTCACAGTGTTTTTAATTTTGAGTTTTTTAAAGGATGCATGGGTTAAAAATCTTTTTGAATCATTTAGTGTTCCATAAGCCAGTCCTGTCTTGTGGTAGCTTGGTTTAATAATAAATGAACTTTTAAAATCTAATCCTGGGTAATTCAGGAAACAGAATGTCCTCCTCCTAATGTCTTTTTCTGATAATGATGGAGATTTACGTTGATAAAATTGCTTGCATGGAAGATGAAGTGGTCCTGATGGCTGCTTTCAATCGTGGACGGGCCATGCGAGGCCATGAGGTTCCTTGGGTGGACAGAGCGGACGCATTCCTCAAGGGCGCAGGACCAGGCTGCATCCACGTGGAGGCTTCTGCCAGAGGGAGACCCAGGTACACGGACAGGAACTGGGGGGCTGGCCCACAGGGAAAAGGGCCAAGAGCTTGGCTTTGCTGGCCCTTTCATTCAACCAGTTGGTTGATAAATAGTCACTGAATGTTGACTCAGTATCACATATTTTCCTGGGCAGTGGGGATAAAGCAGTGCAAAACACCCAGAAATCCTTGCCTTTCTAGGGTTCTCATTTTGGTACCTAAAGTCAGAAATGATGTAGATGAATGGAATGTATAATAAATTAGATGAAGGTAAGCGCTGCGGGGGGAAATAAAAACAGAAGGAGGATAGAGGCTGCTGCCGGGTTCCTGCTGGGCGGAGGGGCCCCTTTTAAACAAGGAGGAGGAGGAAGACCCAGAGAGGAAATAACATTTGAGCAAAGTCCTGAGCAGAGTGAATCCCAGGAGAAAACGTTCCAGGTGGACAGAGAGAAGAGCAAGTGCAAAGGGCGGGAGCCAGTGAGGATGTCGGTGGAAATGCAGTCTTAGGGGAAACAGGGTGCTTGCAGCCATGGGGTATTTTGGGTAGAGAACTGGCATGATCTGAACTCACTTGTTAGACCGTGGGGACCAAGGGCATAACCAGAGCCCAGCTGGGAGGCCGTGCAGTGATCCTGACAAGACATTGCGGTGGCATGGACCAGAGCAGTGCCGGCAGAGATGAGGAGAAGTAGGCAGACCGTGGACGTGTTCTGGAAGTTAGGCAGAATTTGCTGTGGATTAGACACGGGTGTGAGAGGGGGAAGTGAGGACTCCAGTGTGTGCTGTCTGCATAAATGAAGGGGAGCTTGGAGTGGAGCTGGAGGGCATCAGACTGAGCCCAGCCACCCTGCGGGTGAAGTCCTGCCACAGGGGACACCAAACAGGGTCTCTCCCCTTCACTCATGGATGGTGCAAAAGCAAGAGAACGGCTGCTGTGATGTGGATGCCCTTTGGGGCAGAGCTGAGGGAAAGGGTTCCACCCTAACCATTTGTAGGGAAGGAAAAAAGTCTTTTTCTTTTTACCCTTCTTGGTAAAAAGTAACAAAATTACTTTGGGAGGAGTAAGTCATTAACCGGCTCTCAAGTAGCCCTTCCATAGCTTCATTAACAAAACACACATGAACAAGAGAAAAGCCTACACATTTATTGAATATGTTTTACTTGACACAGGAGCCTTCACAAGGAAATGAAGACCCAAAGAAGCAGTCAGAGCTGAACGCTTATATGCCAGCTTGGATGAAGAATAGTAATTGTGAAAACCTGACAAGGGAAATGGGTCCGGGCCAGGGCAGTTGACGGTGACTTAGTCATTACGAAGATGTGGTTCGTTTTCCAAGCTTGGCTGTTTCTCTGGGCTTTCTTCCTCCCGGTACAGGGGGTGCCCTTTCACTCGGCAGTTTCAGCTCCTGCTTTCAGGAAGGAGGAGGAGGTCAGAGGGCCCTACTTGCACCTGCTGTTTTTCAAGAACCTTTAACTCAAAATAATACGTCAAATCAGCGTATTTGGGGGGTGGTTGGCGTGTTCTGGATCCCTCCACGTGCAGGGCTGCTGGCTCAGGACCACGGCTGGTGGGGAAGCGTGCCCTGCCTGAGAGCTGCTTAGGAACAGTGAGGGGGAAAATATTGTTGTTGATGATGACCTCAGGACATGGCTCTTTTCCCACGGGGGGTGAAAGCCACGCCTTCTGAAAGGGCACTGGCAGAAGCTATACTTAGGCATCAGCTCCAAGGGCAGAGCAGGGCTGTACACGCATTGACCCCTGGGCGGTGCACCTGGGGCCCCGGCAGCAGGACGCTCTCTTGATGGGCACCTGCTACACGGCTGCGTGACAGCAGTCTCGTGCGGGGCTGCACGACACGGGACTTCTTGGGACAATACGCCGACCTTGAGAAGAGGCCCTGTGGAAGCTAGCTGTTCCCCAAATCTCTCTTTCTCTCCCTTCACAGACGGTCTCACTGGGGGAAATTATAGACTTATTCTTTTGCAGGTCTGAAAGGATTTATGGTTTTTGGAAAACTTCTTATGCGAATGAAAATTACTTTGGGAGGAGTAAGTCATTAACCGGCTCTCAAGTAGCCCTTCCATAGGAATTGACTTCCAAGGTCAGTCTGAGATAAATTCGGATTTGGGCAAAGGCTGTGTCCCCGCAGGGGGCTGGGATCAGCTGCCAGCAGCAGAGGAGACAGACAGCTGATGGGGCAGGGAACAGGGCCCGTCAGGCCTGTTTAGGTACTTTTTTTGGCCACCTCCTTCCCCGTTGCAGGCCCAGGTGGACCCTCCAGCCCTACCTTGCTTACTTGTCTCTAAAGCTGACCCAAGGAAACATCTTTAAAATTGGATCTATCCCCTCCTAGATTTTAAAAGACACCAAGAGGAGGAAAAGTCCTCTGTAACAGATAGAGCTGAAGGGGCGGCCCCAGGACAAGCAAAAGAAAACCGTCAGCCGTTACACATCTGCAGCTGTACTTACAGCAGTTCAACACTTGAAGCAAAATATTTCTGTTACAGAACACGGAGCTTTCTTCATCTGTGCTCCATAGTATGCCCCTGGCTACCTATTAACATCTGGGGCCAATTAAAGCTGTTGATTTTACTCTAAAATCCGCATGCAAAAGAGGGTTTCTGATTATCTTGGAGTTTTCCTCTCCCTAGTTGCTCTCCATGATTCCCTGCTTTTCACTGAAAGTCCTTGAGACATTGTATTTTTCTCTAAATAGGCCAGAACAGGATTTTACTTTGCATTGGGTTCAATTTTTCTCTTGGTGAACTTTGGATGGTTATTTTCACCTGCCAGCTACTGTACCCCAGTGCCTGGCAGTGCTGAGGGCTTCCTGTAGCAGCGGAAGGCCCACTAGGTGTCCTCCTGGTAGGGCCCAGTCCACCGTTCTGTTGAGTGGCCCTGAGACTGAGGGGCACTTTTTATCTCAGTGTCCGTGGTTGCCTCCAGGGGATTTCGCCGTTGGAGAAATGCTTAGCACATCACGCTTTCCTCTTTTTTTTTTTTTAACTAGAAGCTCAAAAATCTGTAAACCAAACTGATCTCAAACATATTATTATTATTATCATTATTTTGCGGTACGCGGGCCTCTCACTGTTGTGGCCTCTCCCGTTGCAGAGCACAGGCTCCGAACGCGCAGGCTCAGCAACCACGGCTCACAGGCCCAGCCGCTCCGCGGCATGTGGGATCTTCCCGGACCGGGACACGAACCCGTGTCCCCTGCGTTGGCAGGCGGACTCTCAACCACTGCGCCACCAGGGAAGCCCTCAAACGTATTTTTAATGAATCGTGTACCATCTTAGTGTGGTGGCAAGAGCATCAGCCCCGAAGTCTCCCTCCACAGCTGGAAGCAATCCCAGGAGCCTTTCTGACCTTGTCTCCCCACATGGAAAGTGTGAGTTTGGGGAGAAGTCAATAGTTTTCACATGAATTGTGCTGCAGACCCTTTTCCATTTGTAAACTGAGGCCTCAGGCTTCCGCACTCATAGTTTGAAAACCTCATGACTAAGTGATTTCTGAGATCCCCCGTTTCCCCAAACCCCAGTTTCCAGAATCCTATTGTAACTCCGCATCTCCCAGTAACTCAGAGTGCACAGTGTTGGCAGCTGCCCTTCAGAAGCACTGCTTCTGTCCCTGGACGACAGCCTCTTGTCTTATTTGCTGGGTGGCCCTGAGCACCTTGAGTCGCATTTCACATCCTCCATTTTCTCTTCTGTAAAATGGGACTATTCCAGAATGGTTGGGAGAATTGATGAAGTGTAGTGTGTAAACCACTCAGCACATCGGTGGGGAGGGACCAAAACCGAACAGGAAGCTCACTGCCTTCTCCAGCCTGACTTATCTAGGGTCCTTAAGTTGCATAAGATCTGCTTTAAAAACCCTTTGAGGCAAATTGCTTTAGTCACCAAAAGATTTAAACCCGAGGGAGTTTTCTCCTGATGATTTTGGGTTTTTCAGTGCCTTTTCTGCAACAAATGTATTTTAAAAGTATTATTTTTAAATGTAGCTATTTTGGAAATTTCTCACTTGGAAGCAATTTTCTGCTGTAGGTCAAAGGATTAAGAGGGGAAAAAAACAGGTTAGTCCACCACAGGATATATTGTATATGCTTTCTAGCAAAATTTTTTAAGGAAGCAGGAGAAGTGTAAGCTAAAGGCAGAATTTAAATTTGAAGCATTCATCCAGCAGATGTCTTTAGAAGGAGGGAAGACTGAATTGTGTCCAAATCAAGCATCGGATCCAGGGGAAGCAGGCGAGAAACTAGAAAGTGTGCAGAAAACAGCAGAAATGGCTGTTAAAAGGTCATAGCCTTTTAAAATTGGCAAGACTTTTTGCTCAGATAACAGACCCAAGAGCTGGAGGTCTTAATTCAGGCATGAAGATGGGGGGAGGAAGAGGGGGACTCGCAGGAACGATGGGTTTGAACCTACTCGGAGTTGTCCGAAATCTACTTTGGGTAGAAGATTAAAAGTTAGAAAAAAAAAGTGCAAAGCAGTTAGGGGTCATCCGGAGAGTTCTTTGGGTGAGGAGTCCCTTGGCCCAGTATTATTATCAGGGACTCAAGTTCTGGGGACCTTTCAGTTTTTTCAGCATCAGGAGGGCAGCCTGGGACCTCCGGGTCAAGTTTTCATCCCAAGCTTGGGCATGATACAGACCCTCTCCTAGACCAAAGGAGAGGAGAGTCAGGGCCTCTGGGCCTCTTCTCAGCTGGGCCTCCACCTTGGCCCCCATCCCTGCTGGGCCTTAGCAAGAATTCTGCTAAGTCACTTTATCAAGAATCCCTCCACCCCCGGCATCTGATCACCCCCTGTATCTAATCATATTCTTCATCCCCCGCCCTGGATGCCTGGTCCCTATGGCCTGCCTTCAGCGAGAATCCTGTTGAGCTGGTTTAACAAGACTCCTCCCCCCACCATGTCTCCTCTTATTCCCATCCATCCACCGGCCCCCTCACTCTGCTTGTCAGTATAAACCCCCAGCTTTGTCTTTGCCATAAAGAGTTGAACCCTGGGCTTCCCTGGTGGCGCAGTGGTTGAGAGTCCACCTGCTGATGCAGGGGACGTGGTTTCGTGTCCCGGTCCGGGAAGATCCCACATGCCGCGGAGCGGCTGGGCCCGTGAGCCGTGGCCACTGAGCCTGCGCGTCCGGAGCCTGTGCTCCGCAACAGGAGAGGCCACAACAGTGAGAGGCCCGCGTACCGCAAAAAACAAAACAAAAAAAAAAGAGTTGAACCCCCGTCCTTGGTATCGTGCCAGGGCGGCCCGAGCTAAGACAACATCCCGTAGCCCAAAGCCCCAACCTCAGCGAATCTGAGGTGTGCACAACGATTCCATCTTTGTGCTTTGGTTGTCGTTATGGTTGCCTGCTTGCTTCTGGTGCAGCATGCTAGATTCTAGCCTCTGTCATTAGATGACAGAACACAGAACGTGGGCCGGAATATTCCTCCATGAGAACCAGGAGCCTATCTGACTTTCGTTACATCCTGCGAACATCTGTGGCTCTCTCAAGGCACTGTTACATCATCTTTTGACCAAAAAATCAAAAATAATGTGACTTTGGGGAGTGTTTTTAAGACTTTCTCTTTACCTAGTGTAACATCCATCATGTAATGTCTCCTTCTGCCAATTCAAGGCAAATGTCTTTCCTGCTTTTTCAAACTGTCTGACATGCTACAGTTAATAAAACCTATCCAGATCTTTATTCCGTTGGATCTTTGTGTGATCTTTTTAGGGTCATGTCACTGCTCCTTAAACCTCCCCAGCTATCAGCACAATCTCTCTAAGAGCAGTTCGACTGCCCTGGACGCTCTACCACCCCACCCCTGGGGGGCAGTTCCTGCTCCCAAAATAGGCCAAGGCTCCTGAACTATGTCTTTCACCACCCCGCCCCCTAGAGCTTGGAGCAGCTATAAATTGACAATGGGTGTAAACGCTACCCCCAAAATATGTGGAATTGGCATATTGATTATTTTGCGTTGAAGGCATTTGAGAATCAGCAGGTGCAGGGAGTGCTGTCTGACCTTCTTTTTCTACCATAAAGCAGGTCATCAAATTTCCCATGAGAAGGGTGTCCTCCCTGGACCAGGACGACCAGAACACTCTTGTCCATGCCAGATGGATCTGTGCAACCTACGAAAATAAGCCCAATCTTTCATTCAACCCCCCGCCATATCTCCTAATCCTTGTCCCACAGTTTACTGGCCCTACCCCAAGTCTCTTTGTCTTGTGACATCCCCATGATTTATCATTCTTTGTGTAAAAGTCACATAAGTTTGGGGGCCTAATGGCTTCTGTGTTCATTTTCCTTCTGAGGACTCCCATGTACTTGTAAAAATATTAGCTAAATTTGTATGCTTTTCTCTTGTTAATCTGTCATATATCAGTTTCATTTTTAGGCCAATCACAAGGGCTAAGAGGGTAGAAGGAAGTTTGTTTTCTCCCCTACAGGTGTTAATAACTAATGTCACCTGAAACTCTTCTCAGATCCTACAAATGCTTTAACTCAGACGGAAATGGTTCATTACACCCTTGGAGAGGAATATTAATCTTGGCATTTATAAGGAACTGCAGCCAGTTAGTAAGAAAGAGACATTTCTGTCCAAAGGGCATTCATGGCACAATATGCCAGCCTCTTTGTGAGATGGTCCCGGGCCAGGCGAGATTCAGCTCTCAAGGAGCATAGGGAAGGATCCCATCTGTCATCTTCTGTGTATACAGGTGGCAGGTGTCAGGGGACAGTTGAGTGGGCATCCCTATTTCCGAAAGAAAGACAAACAAGCCAGCGCCTAGTTTTAAACTATGAACTCTAAGCGTACTCGAATGTGAATTACAATCTAGCAGCTAGAAGAACACAGGTGAGGGTATTTGGACTCTCTCCCTGGCTGTGACATGTGGGGACAATGGGGGCGAGAAGGAACTGGCACCTGATGGCAAACTGTGCGCTCCAGGAACTGTTTTGAGTGCCTTATGCACCAACACAATCATGTCACTGTCACTGCTGTATGGGGAGAAAACTTGGGTTAGCAGAAGCTAAATAATTTGCCAAAGACCACATTCATATGGAAAAGCCAGGCTTCCAATCCGTGTATCTGATCGTCCTGGGCTTGGGTAATACATTTAGTTCCTTTTTCTTAAAAATGAGGAGTTTGGATTAAACCATCTCATCAGCTCCCTCCAGCTGACGAGGTGTATGATTGTAGGAGCTGTGATCCTGACTTTAAAGCAGTGTTTATCAAAGCTTGTATGAATCATTATTCCCAAGAGGCGTTAATATAATTTGAAAAACAGTGTTGGTTGGTTAACTATCTTAGAGGAACAATGAAAACTTCTTCCTTCCTTTAAAAGATTAATGATGTAATTAACATATGAAGGACTCTGAGAAATCTTACTGTAAGGAAAACAGTTTAACTTTGTTCTGAAGTAATTAGAAAAAGAACTTTAACGTAGTATTTATTACTTTTTTTTCAATGAATGTTCCATAAAACATATTTCCCAAAACCTGTATCAAACTTTTATTTTTATTCATAATATGAAACAAGTGATTGAGACACATGACATTAAGAAAGCCAAAGATATTTGGTATTTGATCAGTCGTCTTATTTCATCTACTTTACCGTAGTAATCTCGTGCTCATGGGGATATGGTCTTTGGGTGTTAGTGGTCTATGCTAAGAGAGTTCTTTTGGACCAGACTTGGTGGTCTTGGTGGCTGTTGACAAAGAGTTGTAATTATGATTACTTTATGATCATTCACTGCTCCAGGTCCAAATAGTCTATTTTTGAACTCTCAGACTTAACCAGCATCTGATGATATAAATACTTCCTATTCTTTGGCACTTTTTGCATTGTCTTTTTTTGTTTTGTTTTGTTTTTGTTTTTTTCTTTGCGGTACGCGGGCCTCTCACTGTTGTGGCCTCTCCCATTGTGGAGCACAGGCTCTGGATGCGCAGGCTCAGTGGCCATGGCTCACGCATTGTCTTTTAATATCTCTTGTGTGGCAAGCTCTTCCATGGCTTCAGTTCCTCCTGCAGTGCTACCTTGTGGACTGTCACTAGGAGTATAATACCGACCCCTGGGTGAGTCAACGCACCTCATCTAAGCAAATGGTACAAACGTGCACGAGGGAGGAAGCACACCGGTCAACTCTCCCAGTCACTCCAGGACCTGGTGATGTTATTTCCCTGTATGTAATGCCTCCAAGGTCATGGGCAGAATCTTCTGTATCTTTACTGCAGATGACTATAACGGGGGGAAATGGATGTGAGTGAAGTGAGTCGGCCGGCACATGAAAGAGAATTCCACCAGAGTACACAATATTCTCACTATTCTGAATGCAGTCTCCATTTTTTGATGCATGGGGAACCATCAATGTGATCCACACATGGAACCCCAAAACTTCACACCCTGTTGTTTCTAGGTGTCTAAACTAAACTTTAGGATGAAACTATATAATGATTTCTATGCCTTATGCTTCGGAGGACATCTAACACACTGTCTGAGACAGTTATTATATTTCCATTTCTTTCATTTTGGATTAGGCCCCCAACCTTTAATTTGGTGCTCCCCAAAATTGCAGTATGTATTTGAACACGTGTGATCGTGTATGTAAGACTTTAAAATTGTGGAGTATTTGCTTTTCTCTGATTGGTGGAACAGACGTGGAAGAATGAAAAATATATAGTAAATGTATACAAATCTATCTACCTGACATATCCATCTATCAGCCATATCCATCCTTCCTCCCTCCATCCCCTGCTTCCTTCCTTCCTTCCTTTCATCTCAGAAAAATATTTAAATGACCAGCAGCCTTTCCCATGATCTCCATTTTCAAACGTTAAGCCTGTATCATTTGGTTTTATCTTCTCTTAATTTGGAATTTGGGGAATGCCATAGGGTGGTTGTGTCAGTTGTCATTACGGCTAGGTGTCTGGTTAATTTTTTTCTGTTCGACTTAAACTCAGCCATCCATATAAGTAAAGAAAAGTGGGTTCAGAAAAGTCTCAATTCAGTTTCAATGGTGAGATCGTTCTACATAGCAAATACCACTGGAGGTTTATTATATCACTGAATATATTATTATTAATATATAAATAATAAAATAGTACAATAATAAAAATTAAATAATATTCACAAGTATATTTATAGTAATATAAAATAAATTCATTATTTTATATTATCATTTATTATATATTATTTGTATGTATACAAATAACATTTTATGTATTAATTAAATCAAGTGCAGTGTTTCATAACAAATTTAAGATAAAAATATATGCATTATATAAGGATTAAATGTTATTTTTAAAAGTGAGTGATGCTATTTGGACAATGGAGAATAAGGTTTGGAGAGAAAATGTTGAAAGAAGTCCATAAGATGTATGCCATAATGGCCTAAGTCCAGCCTGTGCTATTGGAGAGCCACAGATTGGACTAGAAATCGTAATGAAGACAAATAAGAAGCATGATCAGTCACATGATTTGGAGATTACATGACGGAAAAGAGACACTTTTTCACTTAGGGGAGACGCATCTATTTCTAGTTCACTGGAACATTTTCCCAACTGGTCTCCCTAGAAAGGACAGCGCACAATCTAGAAAACATCATTCACAAGAACAGCCTCCCCAGAAACACAGCAGGGATTTTACCCCTCAAGGTACGGCAAGGGCAGGATGCCAAAGCACAGTTTTATAGGAAAAGCTGTGGGTGGAGGTCAGGGGTACAGAGCCGCTGGCAGGCTGAAGGGTCCTGTCCTGTAATGCGGCTCCCTCCCAGTCTAACATGGAGCACCCTGGATTTCAGGATGGACTAGATGCCTGAGGCCATTTTCCATGAATTTCTTTCAGTGAATCTTTCTTAGGTGAACCTCTTAATAAATAATGTACATCAGTCAGCTACAGGTTAGAGTCCATGAAAATACCCGGAATGCAGCTATTCTCTGGCCTTGGCTTAATGTAGAAGCATGTGCCTTAATTGGATTTACAGTCTCTTAAGAAAGCAGAGGTGCCTGACAGGACTACAGGGCTCTGTAGGTAGCTGAATGCCTGACTCATGCAAGGGGGCAAAGGGACGGAGGCCTGAGTCCTGGAGAAGCAACATGGGGACCCCTCTTGCTTACAGACTAATGGACCCCCAAGGATGCAGAGTTCTAGTTCATAGCCAAGCAAAGGGGCAGTGATTATTTTAAGGGGGGTGTGACTGAGAATCATCCTCAGTTTTACAATGCAAACAAAAATTGACAAGGAAGCCCGCAGGAATTCACGGTAGACACTATTTTAAGAACTCATACCTTCCAGGATCCACCGGTTGCAAAATGCATGTCAGAATCACTCAGTGGCCGTGTCCCTATATAAAGCTGCTAACTATACTCATTCGGTTAAATGTTGGGTAACACTGGCCAGATTTGATAAAGGTACTTCGAATGATTGATCCTTTCACTGTGATAATGGTGAAGATTTCAGAGCCAATAGTCTGTGAAGTCTACTCCCCGTCTACGTCAATACAGCCATCTGGTCTACACATACAAATTCCTTAAACTCTCTTTTTTCTGGTCGATGCAAGGGAAAGACCGGGGGAAGTTGTCTTCACCCGAAAATAATATCAAGTCACCAGGAAACATTCACAAAAGGCGGGGGAATCAAGCACTTGTCTTTAACCTTCTGGAAAGTATTCTCAGATCTGTCAGTGAACATCACTATGGACTCCAATTATTGACTGCCATATTGATAAATGGCAGGTATATCTAGAAATAAATGACTGTGGACTCTCACTAGGAGAGTAAGCTCTATATTGTCTCTACCTAAATTCCTTATAAGTATGATCTGACTGGCCATTATTCTGTACCTCCCGTTTCATCTCCACCCTCCCGTACACCTTGTACTCTGATAATATCAAACTATTTTCAGTTCCGGGACCCAGCCTGCTGCTTCCCACACCCATGGCTTCACGCAAGCTACTCCCTCTTGTCCAGACTAGCCGCCCTCTCCTTGATCACCTGGCAAACCCACCATTCGTGTTTCAAGTCACGTCCAGACCCCTCCCGTTCTGGAAATACCCTTCCCCCCTCCCTCTACTCTCTGAAGAAGTATTACTTCTGTGTTCTAAGCAAAAATTTGCAAAGAACTCTTTAATATTCCTAACAGAAAAATCAATAGATGCCTTGTACCAAGGAGTCCTCCCATTCAGTACGAGAGCCTCTCTGATTATAACGACACTGCGGTGTATTGTTTCAGTAACAGTCACATTTAAAGCAAATCGTATTTTCTCAATGCAGTATAAACCAATCCTAAATTTGGACCCAAACCTCATCACTTTATATCAAGATAATGTAAAGTTCTCAAGGTCTAAATCGTGGGCATTTTAAGTACAAGGAACAATGCAAATTCAAGAAAAGCGTGCTTTTCCTGTCTTTTGGTAATCTGTTATGCTTAATTGTGCCATAATTTTTTGTATAGTCAGCCTGGTAATATTCAGCAATTTGTAGTATAATTTCATCTCTTCATGTTTTAATTGTATTCATCCCAAAGGCTCATTTCCTTGAGTGTCCTCCAGCTGGAATTCAGAATTTTAAATGAAAGTTGAGCAAGCAACTGAAGGGGTACTGAAGAAATAAGTCAGTTTTTGTTTTTGTTTTTTAATGAGTGGAGGGCTGCTAGGCAAATTCCCAGAATCCAGTTACACAGATACGAGTTGTTAATAGTGGTTTGGCACTTGGTCTGCCCTGTGTCATTTTATCACGCACTGGCTTTGATTGATGGGCTACACGGTGCCTAATATGATGTGCATTGAACATTTTCCTTAAAGGATTAAAACACTGACATCTGGTGAATGAGAAAGAGCTTTGTATTTCACCAAGGGTGTCTCCACAGTGATTCATTACAGGTAAAGCATCATTTTCATAATAGTGGCATTAAAACTATGTGCTATTCTGTTTTATATGTTCTGTCATCTATACCTCCTTCACAGTACTTCTTATACAAGCATATCCTGAACTATTATTAAAAAATAATTATTTGATGTACCCAAGAGCCAACAAATGTGGTGAAAATACGCCCGTGAGCATTTCTGCTTAGCAAAGACGGTTCCGTCAATGGTGACGTTTCCTTTGGAAATGGCTGTAACTGACTTATTCTGTTCTGGGGATAGGAAGGTCTGGGAAACAATGTGTCATGATTAGTATGCACTTAGTTCACCAAAAAAGATATAAAATAGGTCCCACCAGGCTTAAGTTAATTCTAGGATGACAGGTCTATTACACCAGTACAGTTAGACAAACAATCTTAATAGAGAACATCTAATAGGAGGGAAAGCATCCCCAGAAGCACAAAGTAATGCTTCTATGTTTGGTTAACTCTTTTCAAATTACTGGAGCAGGGCTGTACCCCTGTTTTGGCTCATCTGACTTAGGGTGAGTGAGGATAAGTTGGGAAAGAGGAGAATTATGATCATGATTGAAATTTTAAAATAGTAAAGTGTTAGGCATACAGGCAGAGGAAAAAAACACACAGAATGTCAGAGCTGCAAATGAAATTAGAAAGAATGTTATTCCACATTTTTTTTTCTATTTCACAGTTGAAGGAATTACAGCCAGAAGAGTCAAGTTGCTTATTTATTGCCCCACAGTTAGCTAAATTCAGAAATGGGATGAATGTGCCTTCTTGTACTAGAACAGTGCTTTTTCTATGGCGGCAAGGATCCATCTGCAAATATCAATGGGAGTGGAAACAGTCAGACTGGAGACAAGGACCAAGAAAACAATACCTAGTTACACAATTCCTGTGAAGAGCAAGGAATTTAACAATGAGTCTATGGGAAAAGTCAGTCATTGTGATCAATATAATTGTTATGAACAGCTGGTATGACAAATTTCCAGGGGAGAAAGTTTTTAAGAAACCACCGTATGGCTTTGTTTTCTACTCACTTAACCCAGGTGGACTGAATTCAATCTATAAAACAGGGAGGACATACAGAGATGGACCACTTCAAGATGGGTAAAACCCCAGGCACGTTTCCTAGACTACAGAATCCACCCCTCATCGCATGAGGCACGTTAAAATGCATCCACATTTTACATCCTCAGAGGGAAACTACTGTGCAAATACGAGTGCTTGAAAAACTATGGCTGCTGTCAACTCATTCAGTTGACAGTTGGCTCTGATTTCCAAGAAAGCCAAGGAATGCATTCTGCCTCTGACTCCACCGTTATGCTGCTGTGTTTGGATGCTGTGATGGGAAGACGCAGGAAGTACCAACACAATCAGCAGATCCCTGCGTGACTCAGGATGACACCCACACAGGCTCCATGGAGAGCATCAGCCTCCTGGCTGGCCCTGACACCCTGACCAGGCAGAGGTGCTGAGGCTGCTATGGATCCTCACTCCTCCCCTTGGCATGTAGCACGTTGGGGCAGGCTCTGTCCATCTATCCTTGTCACAGCCGAACACCTGCTGTCCTGTGTATGGAAGCCAGACTTAGTGCTTTTGATACAAATAAGGTTGTGTCTTGGGCTGTTCGGGCTGTGATAACAAAGTACCACAGACTGGGTGCCTTACAAACAATAGACATGTATTTCTCCCAGTTCTGGAGGCTGGAAGTCCAAGATCAAGCAGACTCCATGTCTGGTGAGAACCCACTTGGTTCAGAGAAGGCATCTTCTCGCTGTGTCCTCGTGGGGTGGAACGTACCAGACTATTGGAAGGCGTTATCTTTCCGCATACGTGTCTAAGGTGAGATGTTAACCTATGAGCTTTTAGTAAGGGTCATTAAGTTAGTTGGCTGTCACAGTGGAACGGAACTGGGCACACACAGAATTGTTAACTAAGGATGGGGCTGAGGCGGAGATGGCATTGGAGGTAGAAATGGTGATGGGGAGATTTTCATCTCACTCACAGCTTCGCTTTGTGGAAACCTCTGCGTTCAAGTCCTGTGACTTCTCGTCCTTCGAATCTAACATCTTTCCAATGTGCTTGTGCTCGGCACCCTTGCTTCTCACAGAGCAAATTCTGAGTAATGTGAAAAAAAAAAACTAGACACATGAAAATATAAGGAAATATCAGCCAATGCAGAGAAAAATATTCCCAGGTCCAGAGGTGGGAGTGAGCTTGATATCCTCTCAAAATATGAAAGCACAAGGAAATGTGAAGTCAGAGAGGCAGGCGGGGGAGCCAGACCCACTGGGTGCCTTAGGCTGTGGAAAGGAATTTGGATTTTATTCTTAGTGTATGTGAAACCATGAGAGAATTTTACATGGGAATGGGATATTCTGGTTCATGTTTTAAAAGAACTCTCTGACGGCTGCGAGGAGAACATGGCCAGAGGGAAGCTACAGTCCTGACAAGAGGTTGGGGGATACATTCAAACATACATGGATATAAGCACAGTGTATGTGCTATGTGGTCATATCTATTGGGGGAATGTATTCAAAGTATAGTTTGAATGAGGGCCCAACAAGATTTGCTGATATGCGGTATGAGGATGCAGGGAATGAGAAAGAGAAAAATGTGGACCAGCAGCAGGTTTGAGGCTGAGGAACTGTGTGAACGATCGTAATCTTTCCTCTGTAGTGATGGCCTGCAGGACCACGCATGTGGGTAGACAGGGAAGTGGTTGGGGAGAATCAGCTCTGTTAGCATCTTTTATACCCCAAAGGGCTATTAAACAACCAAAGGAGATCTTGAGTTGGCAGAAACAATAATGTCTGGAGAACGCAGGTTTGTTCCAGTGCAATTGATACATCAGGGAATAATTTGGGCACAACAGGAATTCTCAGATTTCACGTTTGCTTATGGACAATTTTGTCCACCAAAAACAGGACGCGATCTCGGAAAACTGCAGGCAGCCGAACTGAACCACCCAGGATACACACAGTGCAGACTTCACTCCCCCCACCTCACCTTAAGTCGTGGCTGCAGCCTCGAGATTCCCACTTCCAAAAGCAGAAGATGTGTCTTCTTCAGAATAAAGCTCCTGATTCACTGTAGTCGTTGTGCATCCTCGGCCATTTAGCCTGTGCAAAACCGCTAACATTTGATGAGTTTGCTAGCTTCTTTATGTGTCACTGATGACTCGTTTGAGAGTTGGGCCTCACCCCATTGCCCCAGAAGCCTTGTGTTTTGCCTGCCCGATTTGACACGTGCCGCAAGGGTTAGGACACATATGTCGTGTGACAGCAGAACTGACTGCGTCAGTGGCTGGAGTTCAAGTGAAAAGACAGAGCTGGAGAGGGAAATGTGGCGTCTTGGACTTGGGGTTACGGAAGGGGATGTGGTTCCCGTGACCTCCTCACATAAGCTCCCAGGCTGTCCGTTCTCCTGTGCCCGCTCCTCTATTGCAAGCAACTTTATATCCCAACTTCCAGCAAAGGGCCTGGATTTTAAGAGCTGCTTCATAATTTGCCAACCTAGCTGTTCCCAGAACAATATATGCCATCCTTCAAAATCTTAATCATTGTGAACAAAATGGTGTTTGCTGCAAGTTTGTCTCAGCTGAGTTACATGCAGGCATTAAGTTCATTTTGTTCTTAAAACATGTGTACAAATGCTGGCTCTCCTCTCTCTCTCCCTCTCTTATTTTATTGTGTCATTTTATTTAGATGTGCATTTTTGTCTCATTTTATCCTGAGACGTTCTCCAGAATCCTTCCCACCTCCCCAGTTGGCCCAGCAGGTATGGTCTACCCACACCCTGTCAGGGGCCTGAATGACAGCTTACATTCTAGCTATTATCCATGGCATGTACAGGACCCACGAGAAACTTGCTATGGTCTGAACGTTCGTGCCCCCCAAAAGTTCATGGTGAAACCTAACCCCCAAAGTGTTGGTGTCAGGAGATGATGAGGTCATGAGGGTGGAGCTCCCACGATGGGATTAGTGCCCTTATAATGGAGACCCCAGAGAGCCCCTCAGCCCTTCCTCCAGGTGAGGACACACAGAGAAGGCGCCATCTGTGAACCAGGAATCGGGTCCTTGGCAGATACTGAAACTACCGGAGCCTTGATCTGAGAATAAATGTCTGTTGTTCATAAGCCACCCAGTCTATGGTGTTCTGTTAGTGCAGCTTGAACGAACTACAACAAAACTGAAATATCTTTTCTACTCAAGGAGGCAGTGTTCTGGCCCCCTGGGCACTGTGCCCACTTTCCCCCCAAGGCCTGGGAGCAGCAGCGTCTATGGCAGTTCAGGGGCTGCACCAGTTTAGAGGGTGGAATGGTTTGGGCAGGACAAGCGAGGCAGAACCGATTGTGACAGCCCCAACATTATAGTCCCTCTCTAGTCACCTTGATATAAAAGGAAGGAAAATGGGGAGTCACTCAGTTGGTTTTGTTAGAATTCTCCCTTTTAGAAACACAGCAATAAAGTGGCTGGCGCACCAGCAGGAGATTTCAAATCCTGAAAGATGGGGCTTTAGGGCTCCTGTTCTGGCTGAGGGCCAGGAAAGCAACAGGCACCATACGCCCTCCTGCCACGAGCTGGGGGATGTGGGGTGTGGAGGCAGGTATGGATGGCCTTTCCTGGTGATCCTTAAAGACTCCCACCTATTTTCCTCCTAACAAACTACCTCATTCCAGTCACCTTCTCTCCTCCATGGTTTCATAAAACACCCGGCTTTCTCTGAGTTATGAAACTGGCAAATGCCAATAAAGAAGTGCCACCCTTTTCTGCCTCATAATCCATTGATAAAGACTGCTCACCCCTGCTACCCTCAGTACCCTTAACAGACTGCCAGCAAGCACTGGACGCCCGGCTGTCAGGAAGACCCACCTGAGTCTGACATCCTTAGCAGGTGGGCTGCCTTCCTGCTTTGGGACTAAACTTCCATGTGTATAAATAATCACACTCCCGTCCGTTCACTGGAGGAAGGTTATTGTATTTCATAAGCTGCTAAAATCCCGGAGTGTCAAAGGCATGCTATATAGCATCACCCGAGGCAAACAGATCATTGTCAGAGGCTTACCTCGATAACCCCTCTTTATGGGTGATGGATTTTATCTGCGAGTTTATGACAAATATCTGAAACATCAGGTATTCGTGTTGTAATCACCTTTTATGGGCTTTCGTCTTCTCCCAGGCTCAGGAGGGACATGCACACCTATGCCTGGAATTTAGAGAGGCTGAGACTTGCATGATGATTCCCGGGCATGTTGTGGGCATGTCTCTCAATTTTTCTGCTTGGCATCTTTATAAAACCTACCTTGCGTGAATCTGATGAGAATTAATTGGGCATTAATTCTAATGTTCTTTGAAGATTTGAAAGTGCTCTTTGTGGCCATCATTTCAGCAGCTTTATGAGTCTGGGTCCTTTTAATTGGTGTTCACCGATTGCTCTTTTTTTTTTTTTTCATTAATTCATGAAAATTAACCCTTATGTGAGAATGTTTCTGTTACGTTTTTCAGTTTTGGAGAGCACCGTTTCCGTCTGGCAGTGGAAATTGATGTGCCACTGTGCCAGCATTGCCCTAGTGGGACTTGCTGCCCCTCTTTCTTCTCCGTTCCTGGAGGATGAGAATTCTGCCTGCACCGACCAGGTTGACACATATTCCACAAAAGGGTGGTTCTCAGAAGTACTGATCGATGCGTGTGTGACAGGGTGGTCATTACGCTAGAGTACAACCTGGGTTGTCGAGGAATTGGTCCATTTTCATCGGGATGCAGTGAAGGACCGTCCAGTTGGCTGTGAAATCATGCTGCAGTCTTTTGGGGGCAGGGAGGGGGATGTTCATGTTGGGGACAGTCTTTCTGTGGTGGGAGGAGCTTGGGGGTCAGAGAGCACAGTTCAGTGCCTGTGGCTTTTCCTTCACTTTCCCTCTGGAAGGGCAGGCCAGTGCACAGCCCACCAGACAGTCACAAATGCCACTGGGTTTCTGCAAATCGAGCCTCATAGGATGGGAGCCCTTGGTTCTCTCTGTGTCCACACAGCAGGGGGATGAGCCAGACATGAGCCATAGTCAGGCAGGTTTCTAGAAAATGTGGCAACGGTTCTGGAATCTAGTTCTACCTACGCATCTGCTATATATAGTCTTGAGTAACTTTTAAAAATTGCCTTACTACCCATGTCCTCACCAGTTGAATAGAGAAAATAATATCTCTCCCGGCTTTGACATGAGGATGGAGTGCATTTACATTCCAAATTATGTATTATTAAGTACAGGCAGGTAGAAAGTTAATTGTTTAAAAGTTGAACCATGCAATGTGATAAGGGGTATTTAAAAGGCATAGACACTGCCCGAAGGCACGTTAATCATTAAATTAGATTTTGATGTGGCTCCAAATCCCAGGTCTCTGGAAAATGCCCGCACAGTTATCTGCTGTAACCACCTCTTCACTAAGCACATTGACGCCCTCAGCTCAAAACTTCCTGATTCCATTCCAGAAAAAGCACAGCCCGACCCAGCCGATTACACTCTGCATTCCGCACCATTCATTTCTGAATTTGATATTTACAGCGTATCTTTAAGTGGTCCAAATGTGACAACCAAGAGAAGCAATGATGACAAATCACTGCTCCTACATTTCACATGCATTCAAAGGTAAACCCCATTTGGTTGAACTCATTCCATTAGCAAAACTCAAATGAATTTTCAATGTTTAATCTGGAGCCTGCAGCTATTGTAAAACCTGTCATCATTGCCAAAATTAAAAGTGTTACATATTCAGACATGAGGTAATAAAGGCATCAGTATAGGGCTAAAATGTCTACGAAAAATGAAAACTCACCTCCGCTACTTAAATCCCATAACATTCTGGCAGTGCAGTAGGAATTGAATTTTTAAAGGCCTAAAACATTTTCATTATATTTGCCTCTACCTTTTTTCCTTGCTGATGTTATAGCAATTGAGCTATATTATTTATTCTCTGAGTTTTTACTCTCTATATGGGTTTTACTAAATGAAATGTACACATTGACACTACCAACCAATTAATTCCTTAAGACCCATTATTTGTGTCCAACAAGTGAAATAAAAAGATCTAAAACATGGTTCTAGCTTACAAGGAGCTCTACAATATATTTAGGGAATGAAATAAGCCCATGATTAATAATAAGTGGACAGCAATATGCATACTGGCAATTTAGGTTTACAAATAAAATAAAGTGCTGATGGTGCTGTCCAGACTGCTGTCAAATGGAAATTCATTTTATAAAATCCAAAGGGTGATAAGTTACAGATGAAATGAGCTGAGTCTGATCACAATAGGCTCGTGCTGTTACGATTGATGCTCATGGCCAAGGAAGGAGGGGCCGGAGTGAAGCCTGAGGCTGTGATATGAACACGAAGAAGGACAGTCATGAACCCTGCCGCCCTCGGCACCTCATCCCACCATTAACCCATGAGCCCAGCTCCCCTGTTCCTGGAACGTGACTGTGAGATCATGGAAAATGGTTGTTGGTTTCTGTGCCCGGTTCCTGACACAGGACTCCTGAAACCCTTGGAATTCCTTTTGCCTGTGTCATTATGCTCACCTCAGCCGGGTGCCTCAGCTCCTGAAATGGAGGGACAGGATATTTTATTACCTCATGTCTGATGGGAGTGTATTTTGTTCTAATGAGGTGACTTCGGGTGGGTTCCTGGATGAGGGCTGGTCACCAAAAAGACCGAGCTATGATTAGAAGCTTGGAATTTCCAGCCCTGCCTCCATTCTCTTGAGAAGGGAGAAGGGCTGAAAATGGAGTTAATGATGGATTGTGCCTATGTGATGAAACCTCCATAAAATCCCCAAAGTAAGGAGTTCAGAGAGCTCCCAAGTTGGGTGAACATGTGGAGGTGCTGGGAGGGTGGCACCTGGAGAGCATGGAAGCCCCACCCCTTCCCGCACACCTCTGTGTATCTCTTCCATCTGGATGTTCATCCGTATCCTTTACTATGTTCTTTGATGAACTGGTAAGCATAGGTGCTTCCCTGAGTTCTGTGAGCTGCTCTAGCAAATTAATCACATCTGGGGAGGGTGTCATTGGAACCTCCGATCTATAGCCAGTTGGTCAGAAGGACAGGGGACAACATGGACTTGCAACTGGCATTTGAAGACTCTGTGTGTGTGTGTGTGTGTGTGTGTGTGTGTGTGGTGGGGATAGTCCTGTGGGACTGAGCCCTTAACCTGGGGGATCTGACATTATCTCCAGATAAAAGTTGTCAGAACTGGTCTGACACCCAGCTGTGGAGAGAAGCCTTCACATACACATTTGGTGACCAGAAATATCAGAAGTGTTGTGAGTGTTCTGTGTAAAGAGTAAAGGAGCCTCACAGGAAAGAAAGACACATTGGAAGAGCCGGGTTTTACCTACATGGGAAGGAAAAAGCTGTAGGTTTTTCCTTTGCAATAACAAAACACAGAGTATAGAATGGGCAACGTGGCCTCGGTTTCCTGATGCTAATTACATAAAATATCCTTTTGCCCAAGCTTAGTGGAAAAGAAAAGAAGAGAATTAACAATGAGGAAGAAACTCGGGTTGAATTTCAGAGAATCAAAGAAAACATGCTCCATCTCGCCGTTCCATTTTGAGGTTCACAGAATGCTTTGGGGCTGGGGGTGGCATCACACCAAGCCTAGGAAACTTACTCTATGGGCCCTAAGGTGGATCTTTTCTGCTCTTTCTCTCCCTCTGTGAACATGTCATTTTTTTTGCCTCAAGAGTTCTCCATCCACCACCCTGCACATCAACAACCCTCACCGGAGCCCTATTTTCCCCACTGCAATATCAGCCTAAACATCACACTCACGTGGTATCTTCTCTGAGCCCTTCAGCCCATGCGAGGGCTCCTGGTCACGTACTGTGAGCCCTGGTTCCTCCAAGTGTGGTCTGGGGGCTTGTTAGAGATGCAGACTCTCAGACCCCATCCCAGACTGACTGAATCAGAATATGTGTTGCGACAAGCCCCCCCAGAGAACTACGTGCACAGTAAGGGTTGAGAGGCACTGGTTTCAAGCACCTGGACCTCTTCCTCATAGCATCTTTCATTATTACTAGCTGGACAGTGTGCGTGAGGCCTGTCTGCTTCCCCTTGGCACTCTCAGAGATGCAGCTGCAACCCTGCAGGGGAAGTGGTGTCTCACTTCCCCTTGGACAGCAAGTTCTATGGTGGAAGGAACCTTATTTGCCTTTGTTGTCTTTGCAGTACCTGGCCTGATGCCTGGCTAAGTGTGCTGTGCAGCGAATGAATGAATGAGCAAAAAACACTGGGAGAAATATCCTGTCCCTCCATTTCAGGAGCTGAGGCACCCGGCTGAGGTGAGCATAATGACACAGGCAAAAGAAAGGAGCAGGTAAAGCAAAACCCACTGAGATGGACAGATGACCCCAGGTGCTGGAGAAAAGGACTTGAGAGTCCTCAGGACCCTCAGTCAAAGGAAGGGACTGACAGTCTTAGGACCTGAATACTCAGATCCCTGACCGTTTCCCAACCAAATAAAGGTTATGCCCATAAGATTACAGCTCAAATTAACCACCCTTGGGTAGAATTCCACTCCTGGGTGGATCACTGCCAGGAAGCTCTCTTGGTGGTTTCTGGCTGAAAAAAAAAAATGTAATCTCTCAGCTTTCTATAACAGCTCCCAGTGTGATTCCAGCTGCTCTTCCAACCACGTACTCCCACTGCGTCCTTTGTCCCATCTACCATACATTTCAGATGCACGGGGATCACTGTTGCCCTTTAGCAAAATGGCCCTGCCCGTCTTTCTTTGTGCCTTTGCCTAAGAGTTCCTCCGCTGAACTTTGTTTCCTCACCACGCACAACTGCCCCAGTCCTACTCTACCTTCTAAGTAGACTTTCCATCTCCATCCACCCCAAGACTCCTTCCCTAAGCAGCTGGACAGAACATACCCACCTTCCCCATGCTTTTACCAAAACCACTTGCTATCATGATGTTTGCACTTACCAGAGTGAATGTGATTTGTAATTGTTTAAATCTATTAGAATCAAATGATGATCTTCCAGAAAAGTTTGAATCATTTTTATAACTTCACAATGTCTATTGGAGTGTTTTATATAGGTTTATGCCTCAAGATACTTCCCAAATTAGATTGACTAGATTGGCTTAGGGATAAAGGTTGAGATGGATTGTGCTCCAGCGAAAACTTGAGACTTCAGTCACTTTGGCGAAATTCACATATACTATAAAGGAAAACATTAACTTCATACGAGCAAGACATACAAAGATTTTTAAAGTCGTCACAAGATAAATGTACGTGAAGATACTCACAAATAAAATTCCAATACAAATATGCCTCATACTGACCTTACATCGCTCTGCTTCTCCTTGGAGCCCACCTCCAGGCAACTTTTTTTCATTTCATCAAAATACTAATGGGAGGGGTGCCCTTTCAGTAAAAGAAAACTTTCTCTTCCCTGCTTGAGGAATTCAGAAGCTATTTATACTCAATGCTTTGGACCATCCAAAGAGTTAGAAGCAAGGTTTGTTTGATCAAGTAATTCACAGTGATATTGCAAGGATATAATATAAGCAGAGACAACAGGACAATCAATAAGGTTGCAATCCCTTAACAGAAATCAGTGTTTGCACACTGGGCTTGTTAATGAATGCTTAATCTCAAAGGCAAAGTAAGAAAAACAAAGGCAGAAGTCCAGGTTGAAAAAAAACACACTTTTGAGAGCATTAGGATGAATGAAATAAAGAAATTAAGAAAGGTACCTTCTTGGGCTGTAGCTAAACCAAAGAATTGTTTTCAAAAAGACCAATTCTTGTGCGGTTGAAATAATATGAGAGATGTGGTCTGGAATTGAAAAATATTACTGATTAAACATGGCCCTATCTTTTACATCTTAGAGGTGTTAAATGTGAAAAATCTGCTATAATCTAGTTTTAAACTGGAAATTGAACCCACGGTTTGCTAAACAAATTCACAACCAGTTGGGGATAGTTCACGTCTAAATAGCTAACAGTTGAAGATCTTGCAGCTCATAAGTCCCCTCTCTTTGCCTCTGAAATCTGTGAGAAGATTTCACAGTCTACTCTGTGTTCGTCTTTGTTTGGTCCTTTCAGTATCACAATAGCTCTTGAGGGCATGGCTGGATCACATCTGCTCATGGGTGTTTGGTTAAATGAAATCATAATCTTCCAAAAAGCAAATACTGAAAACATGCCATTGTAACCAGACCTTTTCGGTTTCCTCTGACTTAGCAGAGATGAGTTTTCATCCCTAGTCACATGCTGAGTCTCTGACACTAAAGGTGCACATGGTACAGAGGGCTGGGGTGTGTGTGGTAGAGATG
This sequence comes from Neophocaena asiaeorientalis asiaeorientalis, assembly GCF_003031525.2. Lineage (NCBI taxonomy): Eukaryota > Metazoa > Chordata > Mammalia > Artiodactyla > Phocoenidae > Neophocaena > Neophocaena asiaeorientalis. The sequence continues at coordinate 840,763 of NW_020174431.1, read as the reverse complement.
GGGACCCGCATGTGGTCACCACAGAAGGAGCTTCAAAGTTTATTTTTGCAGCTTTCTAGAGGTAGAGTCCTATGGTGCCATCATGAAAGAGGAAATTCTATTCTCTCCATTAAAATTTTTTAAAAATTCTAAAAGAACTAAACTGCAGCTCTATTTTTAAAGGAAATATGGACCTGCAGTCAGGCAGGCATGCATTGCGATGGATTGGAACTAGGAAAGATCACCGGGGGGAAAATTTTGTAAAGAGATATTTCATAAACAAATGCCCTTTTGTTCGGTGAGCTATTCAGATGCTGGGAGCTAGCACAGTTTTAGATCTTTTACTTTGCTCAAAATCCTATCAGAAATTCGGCAAGAAAAACTAGCAAGAAATTCAATCCTGTTTTTCTCAAGAATCACAGATTCCATCAGTTTGGGCCTGAAGCCATGCTCACCCTGGGTTATCCCCCCAAAGTAGCCTTTAAAGGCATACAGTTGTACACACTGGCATACATGTTAGACCAAAAAGGCAGCAATGGAGCATCCATCTTCCATCACTGGGGAGAAAAGAGAACCTGGTAATGAGGGAGATTTGGTGGTAGAATTATGACTTGGCAGAAGTATTGGATTGAGAAATAAAGAGCTATTAGGAAAGAAATCAACGAGTCTTATTGAGAGTTACTCTGCGTGGTATTTGGCCTCACCAGCGTTTTAGTCTCTTTGTTATACTCTTTGTTATACTCTTACACCACAGTATAACTGTGGTGTAGCTTCTTTGCCAAAGAATGCAGTCCAGAAGTAATAAAACACACCTCTTCTTTGCTAGACTGGAGGCAAACACCCTATTCCATTTTTTTCAAGAGGTCAATATGGGTATCATCTATTGATTGTGGCTTAAGGCAGCAGTTTGAAAAGTTCTAGCCTGTTTGTGAAATGATTAGACAGCAAAACGAGACAAAGTGAAATGGCTATGTCCAGTCAACTCCCTAAATTATCAAGAGACTTAGTCTGTGTTCGCAAAGAAGTGATTACTAGGGTTTACTTTGGTACGTACACATGGGTGTTTGCAAATAAACCTTCAAGGTTGTATCCTTAGGAGGCCAAGTTTCACCTCAGAAAGAGCATGGGGTTCAGAGTTGGAGACCACTTTCTTCATTCCAGGGTCACCTACATCGAGAGAAGCCAAACCCAGGATTGCTGTGAATGGTCAACCAGCAGCCTCCTTGCTTTTGTGCAATGCAGTCGCACCATTTTCTTCCGGGAAGCAGAGCATAACTATTCTATAGCCCCATTCCTTAAAAATCACCAAAAGACTTCCTAGTCTGAGTAACTAAACTGGATAACTTCATTGAGTCAATAGATGTTGACTGGAGTACATATAGCATATATACTCAGATAATTTATGACAGAAATGCTTTTATTTGCAAAACTCCAAGCTCCCAACCCGGGTTCAGCTCTGTGGCCATGGTTAATACCGTCACAAGCTTTCAGTGGAATTTGATTTGGAAATTCTTACAGTATAATCAGGAATTTACAACTGTTCTGCAATCCCCTAACCATGTGATCTGGTGTGATTGGCGGGGAGAGGGCAGGACAGCGTTTCGGATGCTGTATAGTTTTCTTTAATTCCCCAGTTAACTTCAGCAGTAGAGTTGCTTGTACACACAGAGGTGACATATTGTAATTCATTTATTTAGTGGGTAAAAGAGAGCGAGAACAAGAAAAAAGCCAAACAAATATATTAGCTAATATACTAGTTTATTATGTATTTATATATAAAATATATTATTAATATATTAATTACCTAGGAGAAAGGTAAATCTACATAAGCATAGGAATGAAGACCATCATTGTGAAAAATCTCAGTGTGATAAGTTGCCCCCTTTTTAATCAAAAAGTAAAGTATTTGAATCATTAAAATGTTATTGAAGTGGAATAGGAAGAGAATGTTGGATTTTAGAAATTGACTGAAATCTCAGAAGCAAAATACAAATGACTCAAATTGCAAAAATTCTCTAGATGAAATTATTATAGAAATGTTCCTGGTGATTCAGCAATATTTTCACTAACCAATAACTTTAAAACGTTATTTAGCTTGATAAAGCTTCTTACATCCTGCTTGGGAAACCATTTGCTCAACAAGTCCAGAAAATAACACTGTAGCTTTTTACAAAGTAAGGAAAATTCAAAACAAGAACTGAAGGAAAAAATGGAAGAAGCTACTGAATTTCTTTAGGTAGCAATACTTAAAAGAAAACCATTATGAGCTCCTCAGAAAAATTATCTTGTAGATCGTGGAGTTTCTGCACAAGACGAGAATTGGGCAAAGCAGTCCTCGCTGAGCGCTGAAATGGTCTCCTCTCGGTCACGCCCATGATCTGGGATTGTTTTCTCAGAATAACAGGAAAGGGAGGAGAGTTGAGCTGAAAAACCCATCTGGTTCTAATTCAACACTCCCAATAGACTCTTACACACCAGCTCCAAAGAACGAAAGCCAAATTAAAATGGTACTAATTTGAGGGAGCAAGTGGAATGAACCCCGCTTCTCATCGCTATGGACGTCCTATTGTGATGGGTCTGGCTAGTGTGCCAGTCCAAGCGGGGAGAGACTGTTTGTCCATTGTACGTTCCAGTTGGCCTGAGAATTAAAGCACGCCACTCATAATATCTTGTCAAACTTATATCTAACCTGGAGTCAATAAAATCCTCTCTGGATGTGGTTTGTGGGTCTGCCTTCTTCATGGCCAGATGCTCTCTGGTCCAGGCCTGAGAGCATACAAGGCTGCCCCGGTACCTGAGCTGTTTCCTCATTTTACTGGGGTTCAGGAGAAACAAGATGAACTCAGAAACATATCAGAAGATTAAGGTCTCTGGTTGCTAATTCTTTCCTCCCATCCACTTAGACGCTGGCTTTATGCAATACTCCAAGGGAGACCCAGTGAAGGAAGAGATGCGTTTCTACAGGACAGTGTCTAAGTTTTCTGAGCCTGACATAATCAGCTATGTGTCTTGGCAGATGTATGGGACTTCAAAAGGCATGTGTTCCAGCATGATATACAGAGTATATCTACGTATCTATGTATCTTGCAGATTATGTACATATATTCTGTATTGAATTGTCATGGATTTGTACAGAAGTAGAGAAGACAGACAAGATTTAAGGTAAGTGAAAAGGAAGCATTCAAGATTAAAAAAAAAAAAAAGACAGAACTTGAGTTACACTAGCACAAGGGTATTGAATTTCTTTAGATTCTGGTATCTAAATTGGCAAAGTAAAGGGATTTGACCTCGAGTCCTTCAGTGAATTGTGCTTTAAGTTATAACTGGAAAATGAATATTTAGACTATATGTTTGAAGAGCATAAATGCATGTGGAAGGGCAAAGACAGCGATGAACAGAGCGTAATACAGACTGGCCCTCTGGGGGTCAAGTTTATTTATTTATTTATTTATTTTTGGTCAAGTTTATTTGATGTCACTTCCTACATAACGGTATTGGGAAGGCTCACTTCTGACATGGGCCATCGTTGATAAAGGCCCAAATGCCACCATCCAGGGCACAGGATCCCAAACAGAACTACATCCAGGAAGGCCCTGATACAGTAAGGCACAATTAAAGCCAGACTTCCCCATTACTTTCTGAGTTTTACTGTCACCTAAGATAATATTCTAATATTGTTCTGATTGTAAGAATAAAAGATTTACTATAGAAAAATGTGAGAAGAAAGAAAATAGTACAAAGATGAAAAAAGTTACCCATAATTTACCATAACTACTGTTCATATTTAGATATATTCCTTTCAATTTTTATATCTATTTCTAAAAACATACAGATATATACATGGATGTATTTTAAAGAAAATTCTATCTGTACTGTATCACAGTTTGGTTTTCTACTTTATTTTTACTTAATGGTATATCATCAGTTTCCCATGTTAATTTGGCTTAAAACAATGGCTATATAATATACCATTGTTTGATTATTATTGCATTATAAATTCCTTAATAAATCCACTGCCTTAAAAAGATTACGGTATTTAATATTTGTCAGTATAAATTGTACTACAGTGAATACCCTTTTAAATATAGGTGTAGGTGTAAAAATAGGTATAAGTGTAGGTAGATAATTATGGGTATAGATAAATATATAGGTATAGATATAGATATATAGGTATAGATATAATCTGTGGTAAATGTCACAAAGAGAACTTGGTAGAAATGAACTATGGGTAAATTATAACAGTCTGGTGTTTGAATGACGTACACATGTACAGTGAGAGTTTGATTAGAAATGATGGATAACGTAAGAAAAATAGTTGAAGGAGCACTTAGAGAAAAAATAATTCACTGACTGACTTTGCTCTGACCCTACCCTTGAGTTATTTAACTCCCATTTGTTGCCTAGGCTGTAACGTAAGGATAGATCTTTGTACAAATGCTTTTTGACCATAAAGTGAAATATCAGTGATCATGTTTCAGAAATTGACCCAGGGATTAGAAGTCATTTACACATGCATTAAAAAAGTTAGCAAGAACGCAAAGTATTAATACAGTGAGTTTTTTTCCTTCTTACTTAACATATCAAGTTGGTGCCACTTTTTAACTTATAAAATATAATCTATAAACACTCCAATTTCCTTCAAGAAAAGTTGTACACAAATTCCCCAATGCATAAATTCTTATTTTTATTGTCAAATGACGCTATAATTTTATGTTGTCCTGTTTTTAATTTGTTCATAATGAAATTATTTTTTGCTTTTCCTTCTGAATTATTTTTAAATTTGCACAAAGCATTGAACAGTTCTGAATCAAGGTAGACTCTATTTTTATAACGTAGGATGCTTTGTGTACATTTATATAAAACATGAGTAAACTACAGAATTTTATCTTGTGTATGATACAAAAATGTTTTTATAACACAAATAATGTCATGTGAAGTAGCATCCTTAGTATAAAAAAGTGTTATAAAGATTTCTGGCATTTACATCATATTTGCAAAAGATATTGCTAAATTCCATGTTTCATTTTTTCTTTCTAAAATTTAAATAACACATAATCCTATTTCCAATATACAGCATATTTCTTTCATCAGGAAAGCAGTACTCATCTTTTAAAGAATTGAACTTCAGTTAATTAGAGCCATCAGATTATTATTACTTTAATATATTTCTAAAATCTAAGAAAAAACATTCCTTTTACTCCAAAATAGGCAGTACAGAGAGATTTTCTAATTTTCTTTTTTTTTAAATCAGTTACATATTTGAAAGCAATTCATAAACCCCACTGAGTTTGTTTTGGAAAGTGCTTTTCTGATTGTGTAAGAAAATGTTATCTATGTCAGTAATAAATGGCAGTCATGGAATTTTGGCATCAAATGCTTCAGCCATCCACATGAAATGGATGGCTGAAATGGATGAAATGAAATGGATGGCCAGTCCCCACTTAGATTAGCTCATGTATACAATGTCACTGCAGAGAAAGAGAAAAGAATGACTCTTGTGGGCCTGTCCTGTATAAATATTATATCCATTCTGTAACGTTAAGTGGGGGAGTGAGATCAGACAGTATTTTAAAAGAATGGCTTCAGAAACAGTGTCTTCAGAGAAAAGTGTCGTGCTGACTGTGATCTCTTTGTAAAGATCCTCTTATTTCAAGCCCAGCTCTGCTGAGCGTCTCAGGGCATCTGTTTTCACAGTAGACGTGGAGATGTTTGGTTTCAAATGTCAAAATGTAGAATAATGTGCCATAGATCCGGGCAAATCCTTCCTAAACAAGAAAATAACATATTATACCTACAGAGACAAGCATAACCATAAGATTAACATGCAATGATTCTGAGGGTATTTTTTTACAAAATGGGATTAATTGTACTCGGCTCGTGATGCTGACACGTGCCTCTAACCACAGGGCACAGGGCAAGCTTGTGCCCCAGCCTGGCCCCCTCTCCTTGTAGGAGCACGCTTTACCAGCCCTGATCTGCCCACACTGCATGGGGCCACCTGAACTGCACCTCTGGGGGCAGATGACACTCGGGTGTACACGTGTATACGTGCACACACATGCACATACTCATGCACGCATGCACATACACACGTGCACACACAGAGAGTCCAAGGCAAGGCCTTTTATTACAGTTACTTCCAGGTCTTTAAGGACACAGTCCTTTTTCTTCCACCCAGTTTGGCTTCTTCATCAAAATATTTTTAATGGAAAATTCATGATGCGCCCTTTTTTTTTAAGTCTCTTTTTTCAAAGGTTCCACTCCCCGTTGACTTTAATCTGGGGGTTCCTCAGAAACAAACACCCCAGCCACTGTGCCTCCTCTCTTGCCAGTGGGTCCCAGAGGCCTGTGTCCTTGCACCAAAGAACCTGCAGAGCAACAGTGTTCTCTCCCTTGAGAAGGAGAATTCTCTGCTCCACGGGCATCTGTGTGGTCCTGCGGCCTCAGAGAACACGTGGGAAGGACAGCAATGAAAGGTACCAGCAGGCTCTTTGAATGTGGGCACAACAGGGCCCTGGTGGATGTTCATGGTGTTCAATTTCCTCCGGCGCTGAGATTTCTGCTTACGAGTCTCCAAAATATCCATCAGTACTTTGGGTTCCAAGACCCAGCGACACTGTCCCTTCAAGGTTGCCTTATTGTTTTCTTGTTCTATGTCTCCTTCACTCCATCCTGCTGGACTAGAGTCCCCGTGGACATTCATTTCTGACACCAAGTCACGTTTGCTGGCTGAGGCTGTGGTCACTTATTCCCATCACAGATCAGGGCCTCCTCGGCCCTGCCCTTCTTTCTTAGGTGGCAAGTTGCACCTCCATTTCACATTGACATCTGTGGAGCGATCATGTTCTCCTCTTAAACCAGACCCTATGCTTTCAGATGGCCTGAGAAGCTTCAGGGCAGTCGTTCTCAAACTCCACCAGGTATAGGAACCCCACTGTCCAAGGCCACGCCCAGAAGGAAGATAGAAGAAATGCATCCCTATCTCATTTCTCATTCTCAACATCTACAAGCATGTACGGGCTGGAGACACACACATCTGGATTTGAATTCCTGCTCTGCCACTTCTGAGCATGGGGGCTTTGTCACGATATGATTATCCTCTTTGAGAATGGTCCTTCCTCCTTGAAAATGGTCTAATAGCCTCATGAGATAAATAAGAAGCTTTAAAAAATATCCAAAATGAGGAAGAACAGGTAGGGGGACATATTTTAAAACACCAGTGTATATAAACAGAGTTTCCACTAAATTTAGTTTAACTATGGGGTGACATGGACCTAGGAAAATATTGCAGGAAACAGGAGGTCTGTCTTTTATGACAGCTTTTATGCTAGAAGAACCAAACAGACTTTATTTTTGTTGTCACTAGGTTCGTGGCCAGACCACTTTGGAAAAGATGTGTGACACGTGACAGAGAGAAAACAAAAGACTGAAAAGGTTTTCAGTCTTCTCCCCCAAAGAGAATACTCTCCAAATTGGAAAACGTAAATTGTTAGGATGGGCAAGAGCCAGGGTGCATATTTCTTATGTGTGAGAAGCGCAAGGTCCTGGTGGCCAAAAACTGATGTTAAGATCCTCCCAGTATGACGGAAAACCACTGAGGACTCTTCGTGAATGGAAGGCCTGTTGCAGACTGGCTGGTCCCCTGACTTTCCAGGAGAAATAATCGTGTTCGTTCCTGATACATCGCTACAGCAGTTTATTAGGGCACATAAAACTATTTATCGGAGTTTGTAAAAAAACAGCAGGTTTTGCTAAAAATATGCACCAAGCTATCATTGCTTTCTGACAGCAAAGCCAGAAACACAACAGTGACCCCCTGAGAATATTGTTTAAGATTTGGTTCTGATGCTTAGCTCAGAGCCAGCCAGTGTGGAGCATGGCTGTGGGTCCTACTCCATTGTGTGGGTTGACTCCCAGCAACGGTCTCAGGACACTGGGGTCTCCCTCTCCCCAGCTGAAAATCACTACTAGACAATGGCGGCGTTGGTGGCAGGAGAGGAGAGGGAGGTTCTGTTACAGTGACATGAACGTCAGGATCTGAGGCTGACCCCGGGGCTGGGGTGCTGCCATACGTGAAAGCACTTGGATTTGGTGAGCGGGATAGGTGGCCACAGCGACTAGGGTGGTGATGACCAGGCAATCACAGCTGAGTGATCTCTAGAGGAATGTGTTTCAAGAAGAAGGGAGTGGCTACACTCTAGAAGCTGGTGAAAGTAGAGGTGTCCACTGGATGTGGCAGTATGGAAACTCAGTGAATTTGGGAAGAGCCATTTCACGGGATGAATGAAGGAGCCTTCCAGGTGATGGTGGGAAAGGACACAGACTTCTACCCCTCCTCCCATCAGAAACAAATTATACAGCTGTAAAGGGATTTTATTAGGCACAAACCCATAACTAAAGGAATAATGTAATTTACATGTGGCATCTTTAAAAAAAGAAAAAAATGGACTCATATATATTATACAAAGAATAGATTGATGGTTGCTGGGGGTGAAGTGGTTGAACAAAATGGGTGAAGGGGTCAAAAGATACAAACTTCCAGTTATAAAATAAGTCCTAAAGTTGTAACATACAGCATAATGACTACAGTTAGGAATACTGTACTGTATATTTGAAAGTTGCTAAGAGAATGGATCTTAAAAGTCCTCATCACAAGAAAAGTATTTGTAGCTGTGCGTGGTGATGGATTTAACTAGACGTATTGTGGCATTCATTTCACAATATATAAAAATACTGAATCTCTGTGTTGTACACCTAAAACTAATATAAAGTTATGTGTCAATTATTACTTTAAAAAAAAGGATAATGTGAAAGGCAAGAACGGAAGCACACTTTTAGGAGCTTTGGAGCAAGTGGATGGGGGAAACTACCATTCCAAGAAAACAGAATCTAAAATCATTTGGCTAATAATTTATTTAGGGCTTCCCTGGTGGCGCAGTGGTTGAGAGTCCGCCTGCCAATGCAGGGGACACGGGTTTGTGCCCCGGTCCGGGAAGATCCCACATGCCGCGGAGCGGCTGGGCCTGTGAGCCATGGCCTCTGAGCCTGCGCGTCCGGAGCCTGTGCTCCGCAATGGGAGAGGCCACAACAGTGAGAGGCCCGCGTACCACAAAATAATAATAATAATAATAATAATTTATTTAACTATGATCAGACAATAATCACCAGACATCTGAGAAAAGCCTCTAACACAAAAATAATAGAGACCCAAACAAAAATAAATTACAAGAAAAAAGGAGAAAAGAAAATAAAATCAACAACAAACAAAAAAGGAAAGCCACTTGGAAGAAGCAGAGGTTATGAAGGAAGAGGGAAACTCACAAACATTAAACAAACAAAAATAAATCAGCAGTATCCTCAGGGATTAGAAAATGTGCATCTATGAACCAAGAATATGTGATATTTATACATATGAAATATTCAGAGACCAGGAAAAGGGCACTTGGGAATTAAAATCATGATATAAAATAGATAATGGAGAGAATGTTTGGAAGTTATGTTGAAGAAATTCACCAAAAAAAGAGCAGCTGAACCGAAGAAAGGGACAAGAAGATTAAAAAAAAAAAAAAGAAAAAAAAGCTGGAGATCCAGTTTAGGGTGTGGTACTCAAGTGTAGCTAATAAGTATACCAGGAAATTAATAAACCATAATGGAAAAGAATATGAAAAAGCATGATATATATATGTATATATATATATAAAATATGTATAACAGAATCACTTTGCTGTACAGCAGAAATTAACACAATATTGTAAATGAACTATACTTCAATAAAAGAAATTTTTAAAAAATAATAATACCAGGCAAAAGGAAAAGAATGCAGAGTAAATAAATATTAACGGAGTATTTCAGTAATCTCTCTGGGAATAGGAGGATTTCTAGAGCAAAAGAACACAACGAAAGCCACAGTAAAGATGCAAATAGACTTATACCAAAGAATTCTGTTGTGAAATTTCAGCAAAGAGAGAACTCACCAAACTTCCAAAGGAAAAAACGAAACTAAAAATAGATTGTATATAGAAGACCAATGACCAGAGGACTTCGGGCTTCTTCACAATGCCTCTGAAAGCCAGGAAACAATGGATAAATCCCTTTACTACCCCAAACACAAAACAAAACAAAGATATTTCTAAGATAGAGCCCATACTCAACTATTACTTGTGAATGCTAAAAGGTCTCAAAAAAATTGATTCTCTAAGCATTTGTCTCTGGGTAGTGCTTACAGAATCTACTCTAGAAGGTATAAACTAGGAAAGAGGCAGCTCTGGAAATGAGAAACCATGGTCCAAGACAGGAGACAGATGAAGGGACCCACTGAGTAGGATGCTAAAGGGAGATCTCAGGCCGAGGACTGCAGACCACAAACAGAGGCACCAGCCCAGACTGAACCAGTCCAGAAGCTCCAACAGAGGCTCACCCACCAGGCACCCCGATTATCTGAATACACTGAGAGGAGAAGTACAACCTCGGAGATGAGTTTGAAATTAACCTGTAAGGAGAATTTAGGAAACTAAGCATCACAGGACCAAAAATAATCACAGAACAATCATGAACTCCAGGGGAAAAGGAGAGAGTGAGGAAATGGAAGGAACAGCTGTGAACAAAATTTCAAGGAGATTTTCAGAGAAGGGAGTGGAGAAATGGGGCAGGACCTGGAGGAGATGGAGTTTGTTGGCTTTTGTTTTGTTTTGTTCGAAAAACAGTAAGTTGTGGTTCCCGTATGTGAGAAGGATCCGTTCATTGTTGAGGCTGGCATTTCAGGAGAGACAGGTCCCTGGAGCCATGGCTCCTTGAGAGGACAGGAGGGGATAAGGTCTGGGGGAGGGGCTGTCCCTTGAGGGTCATCACATGAAAGCAGGGCAACAACCTGGAAGATGCAACTCGATTTAGAGAGTTCGTGGAGGGAAGATTGAAGGTGGAACGTTTCCTTCACTGGGCAATAAGGAATGCCTATCATTTCTTTTCTTCTCACGACACAATTTTTACAAGACCCTGAGAGGTGAACATCATAAACGCCCCCTCTTGTAAAAGAGGAAACTGAGGCTCACAGACGTTATGCAACTTTCCTAAAGTCACAGAGGCAGTGAGGGGAAGAGCAGGAAACGAAGGGCAAGGCCTCTCTGACTCCAATGGCCTTACTCTTGAGGATCCTTCAGTAACGTCTCTCCTGGAAGGGGCTTTCCCCCGCTCCAAGGATCTCGGGGCCCTGGGGGAGACGGACTGTGAGGCTGCTTTCATGAGAGCCAGGCAACGTACACACACGATGGGATCGAATTTTACTGTTCTCTCTACCTCTCCAGCCAGGACAGGCATGAAAGGAAACCAGTTCTATTTTTAGTAGAATGAGATTTCTAACAGCTGTCCAGATCCTTGAGGTCCCTTGAAGATCCTGTTTCTTATCTGTACAACTCATCCCATCTGAGTTATCTGGTTAAAAATTGGCAACAGGATGTGACGAAACCCAGAACAGACATCACAACATATTTGTCGTATCTGAACAGCAGACCCCTGTGTGGCAATTACCTCATTGGAAATAATGGCATAAATATTAAGATGCTCGACTGATTTTACCGATGAGGCATATCGAGAAGAAAAATTGTACATGTTTCAAATTCTGAAAAATCTTTGGCGCTTGTAAAGTTACTTCCAGGGAGGGCAAAGCAGGTTCATGCCCCCTGAGCCATTCCTAACTGAGGAGCACTCAAAACAGACTTTCAACAGAACTGGGGTGAATGAGGTGAGTCTGAGATGGAGACTGGAGAATCCCAAGAGAGAGACAATCACAACACATTATTTTCAAGTCTTTGGGGTAAGATAATAAATAGCAGAGTATGTTCCTAAAAACGAGGTTTTCGGTTAATGCACATATTTGGAAAGAGAAGCTTATTCAATCTTTCACCAATAATAACAATAAATGAGTGAGATTAATAAACATGACAGACTCCTAGAATCATCTAGAACAAACAGAACTGAGTCTGGATAAGGACAGATTCTATGCACATAGCAGAATAGGAAGAAAGGCTAGCTTCTACCCTGCTTCTGCTTTGCCTCTGTCTCTGCTTCCTAACCAGTGATGGAAACACATTTTAACCACTGACCTCAGTGGCTTTTGGAATCTAAGAAATGTACTGCTTTAAATTGTTCTGCAAGTTCCAGTAGGATCTCTGACTTCTGTCTCACTCCATGGCCACACCTCTTTGACATACTCTCTGACCTTCTAACTCACCCACTTAACCTGAGACTAGTCGGATCATTGTCACACTTTACCACTCTTCTAGTTTCAGGAGGAAAAAAAAAAAAAAGGTTTCATTGAAAACCTGGTCTTTATTTTAGCAACAAGGCCCAACCTCACTCTTCTTGCAAATTAGCAAAACCTAAAACACTAAGTTCTGGTTTCTGGGCAAAGCCCCAACATTTCCTCACCAAGGACATTTGGTTAACTGCTCTCCATTAGGTCATTTGTCACTTTGCTAAGTTCTCACTTCCCTGCAGGCAGATTCCTGCCCTTTTTTCTCAGCGCGCCCATAAAACTTGCAGCCTCTCCCAGCACATAGCCAGAAGTGATGTGCATTCAGAAGCAGGCAAGGAGAGCTGGACTTGCTGCCTCTGCCACCTCAGCCTCGCTGATGGGATACGCAGTGGATTAAATCAAGCCGTACAGGAAAATCGCAAACTCGGTATCGAAAAAAAAAATTGTTTATGACTCATTCTATTTTTGCTGCCTAAAGAGAACTTAAAGATTTCTTTAATAAGACTCTGCTAGTGCCAGTGGCAAATTACAAAGGAAATAATTAAACTGTTCCTTGCTTTCACTGGTCTTCCCTCTAGAGGGACTCAAAGACACAGACACCTGCAAACACGGGAAAAGTTCTCACATTCATGTTAGCACCACCTGGGGAATCGCCCATCCAGGGACATCCCCACGTGAGGGCGGGGGTCCCAGGGGCTGTATCCAACCCCATGTCACGGCCACTGCCTCGGGGTCTCACGTCCCCCCTTTTCACAAGTGCCGTCGGTGAATCCACTTCCTAATCACTGTAGCTCACGTCAATCAAACATTCCAAGCACTATGGGGTCATGCACGTCCCCCTGTTTTCTCTTTACAATACTGTGAGGTAGGTACCTTCCTGATTGCCGCATCCATGGGAGGCTCTTGAAGATAATTTAAATAGACCATCCAGGGTCCAACTTCAGGCAGCAAGACAGGAAACCCAGAGCTGTCGGAGCCCCACGTCTCATTGTTAACACGCTTTCAGGACAGTCACCCCTTACGCTCATGTGGTTGAAGACGTCAACAGGGAAGGAAGGCAGAGAATTCCAGGTGAAGAGCACATTATGCACAAAGGCACAGGGATCACGGATGAGTCTTTATAATTCTGCTTCTGCATGAAATGTTGCCCTGCCTCAGTTTGGTAGATAAAATACAAGAGTCGTGAGGTAACATGCTATGTCCCGATGGGAGAGATTATTCTGTGCTGTGAACCCCAAAGTGGAGAGGCTTAATAATCAGGGCTTATCTCCCACCCACCCCACCTGGACATCACGCCCCAGAGGATGGCTTTGGTCCTCACCATGACTAGAGAACCATGTCTGATGGAAGCTCCCACGTCCTGTTGCTCCACCTCCTGGACCACAAGTCCCTGAAAGCAGGGTGGACAGGCTGGCAAAGAAAGTGCACGGCCAACACAAACCCACCGTCCGTGGCTGCAGGCTACAGGTGACTCACGCCTTGTCTTTCCCAGCACATTGACCAGAAATGGCCACCTGTCCCCACCAAGGGGCAAGGTGTCTGGTAAGTGTCAGGAAGCACGTGGATCTCCAGAGGCAGTGAAGTTCACTGATCCACTTCCTATGGCCAGGATCCCAAGGGCTTTCAAATATTAGCTCCTTTATTTCCCATTTCCACCTCCATGGGGTTCTTCTGGAATCTTTAAGCGCATATATGACAAATGGATGAAATTTCTTTCTCATGACTGGAGCAGAGAAGGAAAACTGAAAGCAAGGTCAATCTGAACTAATTCAAAGCCTAAAACATACAACACTATAAGTAGGAAAAAGTAACGCCTGGGTGCTGCCAGCCAGCGGCGGCCAGGGCTCTGGATAAGGATGCCCGAGTTCTGTTGTTGCAGGAGAGTGAGGGCTGTGGGCCTGACGTCCGCCTCAGCTGACGTCCGCCCACATCTGCACGCCTGGCGGGCGGAGTGACGGCAAACTCCCGCAGACCGTGTCCTAATCATTGTGGGTTCCAAGTCAGGAGGAGAAAGTTAACGACTGCGCTTTACTGCATAAAGGTGTTTTGCTTGGGCTTCCCTGGTGGTGCAGTGGTTGGGAGTCCGCCTGCCGATGCAGAGAACACGGGTTCGTACTCCGGTCCGGGGGGATCCCGCATGCCGTGGAGTGGCTCGGCCTGTGAACCATGGCCGCTGAGCCTGCGCGTCCGGAGCCTGTGCTCCGCAACGGGAGAGGCCACAACAGTGAGAGGGCCGCGTACCGCAAAAAAAAAAAAAAGGGGTTTGCTTTTAGTTTTTCCCCCTGTTCTAATGTATCCCTAAACTGTTATCAGATTATCATGTTACACAGAGCTCAGGCATATTGCTTCGCTGTTGTGTTGGTAGGAGTCTTTAGTTGCAGACAACAGAAACAGACCTTTAGCTTAAAGTGGGAGTTTGCTGTAAGGACACAGGACGCCTTGTGGAACCAATGAATCTGAACACAGATAAGCTTGAGGAACAGACTGGCGCTGGGCTTCCGGCTCTCATTCTCCTTCTCTCCGCACAGCTGGCTCTCTCCACACGTCTCGTCTCTGTCTCTCTCTCCTGTCCCATTTCACTGCTCTCTACACAAGAGGACCTGGCTGCCTCCTGGTTCCCGACTTGCTTACCTGCTATAGTTCTAACCCTTCGAGATTGACTGAATTCTGTTGGCTTCGGTTCCAAAACAGCAGGGAGTAGGAGAGCGATGGCCCCGCTTGGGTGAGGTGTTCATCCCTGATGTGACCAGACTGGCCAAGACTGTGGGACTCCAAGTCACAAGGAAGGGGGGAGGGGCCATTTCCAGGGAAGTAGCTGTGGGCGGGTCATGTACCCCAAGATGTTTATTACTGTAATGAAGAGCACAGAGGCCCTGGGGGAGCGCAACGCGTGGTAAACTCACAGCTGTTACGTAGAAACGCGTTGTCTAATCAAGCAGGACAGTAAAACAGGGTTCTTTCCTGTACTTCTCTGAATCTTTTATGTATGGACTCCAACGATGCATCTCCAAAAATGGGGACATCAGACTCATCCAAACATATTTGACTGCATGACCTTTATTTAGCAATAAAGTAAGGATCTGAGGAGACAATGTTAGAAGCCCTCCGGCATGTAATGGTGCCTGGTGTCCTACCCACAGGTGTTCTGTTCTGGAATTGCACTGCTTCCCCTCAATAACTGTCAAAATTCTGCCCTTTCTGCAAGACCAGTGGAGGTCACTTCCTCCCGGAAAACTTTTCCTCCCACCGCCCCCGTCCTCCTGTGTTCGCGGTCCCACCCTGCCCACACCCCTACTCACTGCATGTGATTGGCAAGATGAAACGTGAACACTCAGCACACTCGGCAAGCAGAGGCGACCTCTTTTCTTTCTTAAGGAATAAAAGCGGCCCTGGGACTCCTGAGAACATGGGCAGTGGTTCCACGCTCAGAGCTGGACTTGGTCTTACACTCTACTTTCTCCAGCATCATGGGGTCCAAATTGTCGCTGTCACCACCAGCAGCTGCGTGAGAGAGGACCCCAGAGACTTTCGATTCTGGAGCTCTTGAAGCCGAGGGGTGGTCCTGCTGCCTCGCCTTTCTCTCTGCTCCTTACGCCCCACCATGACGAAGGCTTCCCGCGTCGTTGCCTTCCAGTCA
The DNA here is from genome assembly GCF_003031525.2 of Neophocaena asiaeorientalis asiaeorientalis. Lineage (NCBI taxonomy): Eukaryota > Metazoa > Chordata > Mammalia > Artiodactyla > Phocoenidae > Neophocaena > Neophocaena asiaeorientalis. Next base: position 824,897 of record NW_020174431.1, on the reverse strand, counting down.
CTGGAAGTGTGTGCAGCTCCTTCCAGGGTGAGCAGACCCCTGGGGGAGGGTCACCCCGCCCTCTGATCCACTGCTCACAGACCCAGCCTCACGGCTGACTTCTCAAAGTTAGATCAGGGGTTTAATGGCTTTGCCATCCAGGCACTGCTGTCTACATCACCAGCTCTAACCTCCCTCCTATTCTGAGGACACAATCGACATCCTTTGTAAGACATCACATCAGCCTGGGTCTCCTCACCTATCCAAGCCGCTCCTTTTCTTGTTTTTAAGTAGCAACCCTTCTTTTGAATGACTGAAAATTATAACATGAGCATAGCTTTCACACTGAATCTAAGAACAGGTGGAGAAGGATATTCAGCAGAAACTTTCAGCTGGGACCTCACAGCTCAACAGAGGAGATGCAAGACAGCAAGTGCTAAAGCAGAGAGAGAAGCATCCTTCCAGAGAACCCTCAGATGGACTGATTTATAATTCTTAGGAACCACAGAAGGGTTATGTCATGGGGCTGAATATTAGTGCATGGCCAGGGCTCTTAAGCCAAAGGAAACCAACTAAGAAATGCTTCCTCATGTCCTTGCTGTTAGCTGCTCAGGGGTGAGGAAGTGGGGGAGGAGGATAGGAAACTCGGGGGGATGGGGGTTGGCGGTGAGATAGTCCTCTGATCTGGCAGTCCTGGGAGCCCTCTTTCCTATAGGAGTGGAACACATTTCAAAATCCATCCTCTTTCCCATGAACATTTGTTTGCATTCCTCTGTCCCTTGCTCTATGCATTCTTTACTGATGCAGATTAGAGAGTTCATAAAAATGCATCATGGACCCATTTAAACTATATGATTAACTGCCAATATGTGATATTAACTCGTAGGATTTTATGGAGATTAGCATGTATAATTATATTTGATGGTATATGATAATTACCTGTTTGGTTGCATTTTAAAGTATGATGACTTGAGAACATTCATCAATCCATATATGGCTCAGAGACTGATAAAAATTGCAACTCATCTTAATTGTTTTTAAAGTAATCAGACTGACATCTTTGAAGCCTAAAGGAGACTGATTTCATGGAGACCATGTTAATAATACAGTGATTGGAACACTAATTGAAAATCCTTTTTTTTTTAAATGGAACATTCTGATCAATATTTTCCAAATGGCTAATGAAGTATGAATGGAATGTTTCTGCATTTCAGGTTAAACATACAAAAATTCAGCTGGGGTTCTGATTCATCTAGGAGGCCAGGGTACAGACACTCCCTTGGAAAAGGTTCTGGAGTCGTTGTTTTCATGATGGGGCAGGGAGAAGCTTCCCCAGTTCAGTAAGGAAATCTTCACGCTTTCCTTGTACCCTCATCTCCCTCTGCTTTTTCTTGGACTCTTCCTGGCCTTCGAGACGCTCTTCTGTCCCTCCTCCTGCACAGAGGGAGTGATTCAGTTACAGACATGTGATCCCTGTGTCACATGACAAAAGCTCTATTTCCCATTCTACCCATGCATAGTGTTAGTTGATATGTAAGCTGACCTTGGGCCTATTTTTACATTCCTTACTCCTGTGTTTTTGCCGTGTCCCCCAAATGACTCACCGCGGCCTGAATCCCAAGTGATATACACAGGCAACATGCAGCTTACCCTAAAGTTCAAGTCCCCTTCAGCTCTGAGTTATGCAGACTTAAATATTGACTCAGGCTGACTATGCACATTGGGCGAGACCAAACCCAGTGATGCAGAATCCTGTGTCTGGGATATCCCAGCATCCCATCACTTCACCTGTGCTATTCTAGCAGACAGGACTGAGCAAACAGAGTCAGGAGGCCCCCATGAGGACCCAAGCTGAGAGCAGGAGGAAGTGTGGGGTCGTGAAGGTCGAGGTTGTCTCTGCACCAACTTGGGAGAAATGGCCACTCAGATGTGGAGCTGGCAAGTAGAGGGTAGGCAAGGTAGGGCACGGAGGGCAGACACGCAGCTGCGTGCAGAGCACATCCAACAAGAAAGATGCTCTTCCCGTATCTTTAATCGGGTCTCTTGAATTCTGGTGGCTTTATGTATGTTTCATATCAGCTGAGGGGAAAGCTCTAACAAGAAATGCTTGATGTTTCTGTAATGTTTGCTAGTCTTATTCTGAGGCTGGTCAATAAAATTATGATTTCAGTGTCTTTAAAAAAACTTTACTTTTTTTGTGGGGGGGGGTACGCAGGCCGCTCACTGTTGTGGTCTCTCCCATTGCAGAGCACAGGCTCCGGACGCGCAGGCTCAGTGGCCATGGCTCACGGGCCCAGCCACTCCGCGGCATGTGGGATCTTCCCGGACCGGGGCACAAACCCGTGTCCCGTGCATCGGCAGGCAGACTCTCAACCACTGCACCACCAGGGAAGCCCTACTTTTTTTATATCATAAGTCAGGCCACAAGCAAATGAATCATTTCCCATTTGCACGTACACTACTTTGCTAAAATGAAGTGAAATATAATAGTATGAAGGCAATTCTGTTAACAATAGTAGCAGTTGTAAAGCCAAAAGTCTGGCTGTCCACTGTGGGTATGGATGTCAATTTCTCACATAGATGAGTTGAAGCACACTGAATTATCTAGATCAAATGATGTGTGTGTGTGTGAGTAAGTAAAATAAACTATTTTTTTCTCATCATAGAAAAAAATACTATGAAGAAAAGAAGAAAATAATAAATGAGAATGCAATGTAATAGAATTTCTATTCATTTATTACTTAAAATTTATAATTTGGTAGATCAAAGAATAAGCTCCTGTCTTGCACAATATTGATCCACACTATCCAGGAGCCAGATAGGTGAAAATTAGGGTCACAATAAAGAATTCAAGTGCATTTTCATTATTCACAAGCTAAAGTTCCTAAAGTGTATGAAATCTGTGATATAAAAGGCAAAATAAAAAGCATCCTTCTCGGGCTTCCCTGGTGGTACAGTGGTTAAGAATCTGCCTGCCAATGCAGGGGACATGGGTTCGAGACCTGGTCCAGGAAGATCCCACATGCCATGGAGCAACTAAGCCCATGCGCCACAACTACTGAGCCTGTGCACTAGAGCCCTTGAGCCACAACTACTGAATCCCACGCACCTAAAGCCTGTGCTCCACAGCAAGAGAAACCACCACAATGAGAAGCCCACGCACTGCAACAGAGAGTAGCCCCGATCACCGTAACTAGAGAAAGTCCCGCGCAGCAGTGAAAACCCAATGCAGCCAAAAGTATACTACTAAAAAAAAAAGCATCCCTCTTTTAGAGTTCTTTGCTCAGAAATTATTCAAAGGCTTCAAAACAAAGACATTGTTCCTGAAAAATCTTGAAAAAAACCACAAGTTAAAGATGATATTAAATAGGATTATATTAAAGATTATATTAAATATTAGGGATTTTGGTTTAGTCTTGATGTTTTGTCATACATAAAGACCTAAACCTTCAGGCCTTACTTTAGTGAACCAAAATCTCAAAGACTCTGCTTGTAGGGCTTTTTGCAGATGTTTTTAGCAGCAGATAAAATTAAATTGATGCTACCACACTGAATAATAACTTCATATGTGATTCATATTTGACATCTTTTAGCATATTTCTAAATGGTCTTTTAAACAATAACAGTGTTTTCTGGTCTGACATGTAAAGAGCTTGGAAGTTGTCATCCTCATCCTCACAACAAGAAAAAAGATGAGATAAGTCAACAACTCTTCTTAAATCCATCAGAGAGTTGACGTCCCAGGGCAGACCACTGCCCTGAAAACTGGAAAGAAAGGTGAACAATAAGAATCATAGCTTACTGGGGATAAGCCCAGGAGCAGAAGCCCACCCACTGGAGCAGTATTGTTAGGGTCTGTGGTTTGGTATCAGACACTAATTTTAGAAAATTCTCAGTTGTTGTTACTTCAAATGAACAAATAGGATTTATCTCATGTATGCAAGGCTGGCTCAGCATTGAAAAATCAATTAATGTAATCCATCACATTAACAGGCTAGGAGCTTCAAGATGGTGGAAGAGTAAGACGCGGAGATCACCTTCCTCCCCACAAATACATCAGAAATACATCTACACATGGAACAACTTCTACAGAACACCTACTGAACACTGGCATAAGACCTCAGACCTCCCAAAAGGCAAGAAACTCCCCATGTACCTGGGTAGGGCAAAAGAAAAAACAGAGACAAAAGAATAGGGATGGGACCTGCACCAGTGGGAGGGAGCTGTGAAGGAGGAAAGGTTTCCACACACTAGGAGCCCCTTCGCGGGCGGAGACTGCGGGTGGTGGAGGGGGAAGCTTCGGAGCCGCGGAGGAGAGCGCAGCAACAGGGGTGCGGGGGGCAAAGCGGAGAGGTTCCCGCACAGAGGACTGGTGCCGACGAGCAGCCATCAGCCCTAGAGGCTTCTCTGCTCACCTGTCGGGGCAGGCGGGGCTGGGAGCTGAGGCTCGGGCTTCGGAGTTCGGATCGCAGGGAGAGGAATGGGGTTGGCGGCGTGAGCACAGCCTGAAGGGGGCTAGTGCGCCACAGCTAGCCAGGAGGGAGTCCGGGGAAAAGTCTGGAGCTGCCGAAGAGGCAAGAGACTTTTTCTTGCCTCTGTTTCCTGGTGCACGAGGAGAGGGGATTAAGAGAGCTGCTTAAAGGAGCTCCAGAGACGGGCGCGAGCCGCGGCTAACAGCGCGGACCACAGAGACTGGCATGAGACACTAAGGCTGCTGCTGCTGCCACCAAGAAGCCTGTGTGCAAGCACAGGTCACTCTCCACACCTCTCTCCCAGGAGCCTGTGCAGCCCACCACTGCCAGGGTCCCGAGATCCAGGCACAATTTCCCCGGAGAACGCACGGCACGCCTCAGGGTGCTGCAACGTCACGGCAGCCGCTGCCGCTGCAGGCCCGCCCCACACTCCGTACCCCTCCCTCCCCCCGGCCTGAGTGAGCCAGAGCCCCCAAATCAGCGGCTCCTTTAACCCCGTCCTGTTTCTGTCTGTCCGTTTTTTTTTTTTTTTCAGTATAGTTTTTAGCACTTGTTATCATTGGTGGATTTGTTTTTTGGTTTGGTTGCTCTCTTCTTTCTTTTTTTTATTACTTAAAAAAATTTTTTTAATACTTTTTAAAAATTATTATCATTTTTTATTTTATCTTCTTCCTTCTTTTTTTTTTCCTCCATTTTATTCTGAGCTGAGTGATGACAGACTCTTGGTGCTCCAGCCAGGCATCAGGGCTGTGCCTCTGCGGTGGGAGAGCCAAGTTCAGGACACTGGTCCACAAGACACCCCCCAGCTCCACGTAATATCAAATGGCAAAAATCTCCCAGAGATCTCTGTCTCAATGCCAAGACCCAGCTCCACTCAACGACCAGCAAGCTACAGTGCTGGACACCCTATGCCAAACAACTAGCAAGACAGGAACACAGCACCACCCATTAGCAGAGAGGCTGCCTAAAATCATAATAAGGCCACAGACACCCCAAAACACACCACCAGCCTTGGACCTACCCACCAGAAGGACAACATCCAGCCTTATCCACAGGCATTTAAAAATACAAACACATGGAGGCTAAACAATACACTACTTAATAACCAAGAGATCACTGAAGATATCAAAGAGGAAATCAAAAAATACCTAGAAACAAATGACAATGAAAACGTGACAACCCAAAACCTATGGGATGCAGCAAAAGCAGTTCTAAGAGGGAAGTTTATAGCAATAAAATCCTACCTCAAGCAACAAGAAACATCTCAAATAAACAACCTAACCTTACACCTAAAGCAATTAGAGAAGAAGAACATCACATCAACAGGCTTAAGAAGAAAAATCATATAAGCAAATACAGGAAAAAAAAAAAAACCTTGATAAAAAAACCTTGATCAAATTCAATACCCAGGCATGATAAAATACCTCCATGAACCAGAGATAGAGGAGAACTTCCTTGACTTGATACAGGACACCTACCAAAACTGCACCTACTGTCATAAAAAAGGTGAGAAACTAGATGCCCTCCTGCTAACATCAGGAACAGGTGAGAGGTCTGCCCTTAATACTCCTTTTCAACATTGTACTGGAAATCCCTGATAACACAATAAAACCAGAAAATGGAATAAAGGGAAAACATATTGGAAAGGAAGAAATAAAATGTCTTTGTTCACAGGTGGCATGATTGCCTCTGTAAAAGGATCTCAAAGAATTAATAGAAAACTCCTGAAACTAATAACCAGTTATAGCAAGGCCGCAGGATACAAGGTTTAGATATACAAAAGGCAATGGCTTTCTATATACCCACAATGATAATTAGATTTGAAATTAAAAACACAACACCATTTATTTTAGCACCAAAAAATGATACTTAGGTATAAATCTAACAAAACGAGTACAAGATCTATATGAGGGAAACTATAATATTCCAATGAATGAAATCAAAGAACTAAATAAATGAAGATATCCCTCATTCATGGATAGGAAGGCTCAATATTGTTACAATGTCAGTTCTTCCCAACCTGATCTGTGGATTCAATATAATTCCAATCAAAATTCCACCAAGACACTTTGTGAATATTAACAAACTCATTCTTTGTTTTAAAAAATTTTTATTGGAGTATAGTTGATGTACAATGTTGTGTTAGTTTCAGGTGTACAGCAAAGTGAATCAGTTTACATATATACATATATCCACTCTTTTTTAGATTCTTTTCCCATATAGGCCATTACAGAGTATTGAGGAGAGTAACAAACTCATAAAGTCTGTATGGAATGGAAAAAGAACCAGAATAGCCAACACATTATTGAAGAAGAACTTAACGTTACTCAACTTCAAGACCTACTACAAAGCTACAATGATCAAGACAGTGTGGTTTTGTTGAAAGAGTTGACAAATAAATCAATGGAACAGAACAGAGAGCCCAGAAATAAACCCACACAACTAATCTTTGACAAAGGAACAAAGGCAATTAAGTGGAGAAAGCTTAGTGTTTTCAACAATTGGTGTGGGAAAAACTGGACATCCACATGCAAAAAAGAAAAAAAAAAAAAAAACCAGACACAGACCCTTTCACAAATATCAACTCAAAACAGATCATAGACCTAAATGTAAGACATAAATATATAAAACTTCTGGAAGTTAATGTAGGAGAAAACCTAGGTAACCTTGGAAATGGTGACGACTTTTTAGATAAAACATCAAAAGCAAGATCCATGAAAGAAAAAAATGACAAGTGGGGCTTTATTAAAGTTATAAAGGTATCCTCTATAAGAGACACTGTTAAGTGAATGAAAAGCAAAGCCATAGACTGGGAGAAAATATTTCCAAAACATATATCTGATGAATAACTTTATCCAAAATATAAAAGAACTCCTAAAACTCAACAGAAAGAAAACATAAAACTCAATTAAAAATGGGCAAAAGATCTGAAGAGACACCTCAACAAAAACCCCCATGCAATTAAAAAGTCATGTCCAAGAAATAGACTCACAGACATAGAAAACAAACTTACAATTACCTAAGAGGGGAGGGAGGGAAGGGTAAATTAGGAGTTTGGGATTAACATATACACACTACTAGGGAATTCCCTGGTGGTCCAGTGGTTAAGCCTCTGCACTTTTACTGCTGGGGCCCGAGTTCAATCCCTGGTCAGAGAACTAAGATCCTGCAAGCTGTGCGGCATGCCCCCACCAAAAAATAAAATCCGTATGGACACTACTAAATTTAAAATAGATAACCAACAAGGACCTACTGTATAGCACAGGGACTTATACTCAATATCTTGTAATAATCTGTATGGGAAAAGAACCTAAAAAAGTATATATATATGTGTGTGTATATAACTGAATCACTTTGCTGTACACTTGAAACTAACATTTTTTTCAATTAAATAAAAAGTCATGTTTAAAAATGTTCACATCAACACAAAGTGAGTTGCAGTGGTGTTTTTGTGGTCATGGCTTGTGCAAAATAGAATAATGCAAAACATCCAGGCAGTTAGTTAGCAGGACAGATTCCCTCCTCCTGGCTTTGCCTTTGCAGGCTGAACACGTGGTTCACTCCATTACAGGCCTTCCCCTGCTTTTCTTCATCTTCTGACCTGCTGTTAATAGTGCAGCTTCTCATCTTCAGAACAGGATCTTGTTCCTGCCAGGGATGAATTCACTTACGGTTTATCTCCACTATTTCATTTCAGTCCCACCCACTTCAAAGTATGCTGACGATCTATGAGTCCTTTAAAAACGGATCGTTTCTTTGCCTTCAATCATTCCTGGCTCTTCAGAAGCTGTCCTGGCAGGTAATTCTAAGCCACGTTTCAGATAGTCTCTATAGAATGTCTCCTCTGCCATATTTTATTAAAAGATTGAGCTCCTTCTTCGAGGATAATAACCGTGTAATCCACCTCTCTCGGTTGTCTGTTTCCTAGGAAAAGTCTTGGCAGCAGTGGCTCAGCCCCTGAGAAGTTCTCAAATCATCTCAGACTGGTTGCCCTCACTTAATTCTTCCTGCCTGTTCTGGTCAGAGGATGGAGATGTAACCCACTGAATCAGGTACAGTCTGAGCCGACCAGCATACTCAGAACATATGCTATTGCCTTAATATTTTTACATTTATTTTATTGAAGTATAGTTGATTTACAATGTTGTGATAATTTCTGGTGTACAGCAAGGTGATTCAGCTGTACATATATATATTCTTTTTCATATTCTTTTCTATTATGGTTTATTATTAGGATATTGAATACAGTTCTCTGTGCTATACAGTGGGACCTTGTTGTTTATCTATTCTATATATAATAGTTTGTATCTACTAACTCCAAACTCCCAATCCTTCCCTCCCCTCCCCTCCACCCCCTTGGCAACCAGAAGTCTGTTCTCTATGTCTGTGAGTCTGTTTCTCTTTCGTAGATAAGTTCATTTGTGTCATATTTTAGATTCCAGATGTAAGTGATATCGTGGTACTTGTCTTTCTTTTTCTGACTTACTTAATTTAGTATGACAATCTGTAGGTCTACCCATGTTTTTTGCAAATGACATTATTTCATTCTTTTTTATGGCTGAGTAATATTCCATTATATATATATATATATATACCACATCTTCTTTATCCATTCATCTGTTGATGGACATTTGGGAGCTTCCATGTCTTGGCTATTGTAAATAGTGACCATAGGGGTGCATATATCTTTTCAAATTATAATTTCCTCCAGATATATGCCCAAGAGTGGGACTGCTGAATCATATGGTAGCTCTATTTTTAGTTTTTTGAGAAACCTTCTTACTGTTCTCCATAGTGGCTGCACCAACTTACATTCCCACCAACAATGTAGGAGGGTTTCCTTTTCTCTACACCCTTTGCAGCATTTTGCTATGGCCTTTAATTTTCCAGATAATAAAGCATTAAAATAACAAAACAGAAACAAACCAAAATAGAAAATAAGTTTTTTAAAATTCCCCTTTTGCTACAGAGGAATTCTCCTAAAATGGTTTTATTCCTCTCACTGCCCTGGGCACCCAGGGTTCCTGTCCCTCAGGAACTCCGCCTGTGCTTGCTCTTAATGACTCTGTCTACCTTCAGTGTTTTTAGCTCACTTAGCCCTCTTTCAACAGTTTGGCAACAACTCTCTCTCGTAAGAACCAGTTCACACGGGGCAATCAGGAAGGGTCTGTGCTCTGTCGATGGTGACACAGCACAGCCTTCTCCCCAGCTATTCCAGGTGCCATAGTCTAGTCTAGTCTAGTCCACATGGATTTTTTTAATGGAATTATAACTATTAAGGCACTTTGTTTATGCTACTGAAATGCAATCATTTTAAAGAGAATGAGTTGGTACACATTTTTTTCTGTTGTTTTATTTTGTTTAATTACATATTAAAACCAGGCAGCATGAGGCACTGATAAAAGAAATATGCATTGGATGTAGGAGGGGTTCAAGCTTCCCTGTTTCATCAGCCTGACCCTAACACGAGGCACATCACTTCCCTCCTTGTCAGTTTACTACGCTGTTAGGCGAAGGCCTGGAGAAGTATGAAATCCTGAAATAACAATTCAAAGAATATTTGAGAGTCTTGGTTGTCACCTAGTGCAGCTGAAACTGAGAAAAGCAGTCAGATCAGCAGATGATGAGACACCAGGCCATTGGCATGTGCTGGAGGTGGGCCGTGCTGCTTCCAGGGAGACCCATCAAAAGGTCCACTTCACTTATAGGTATGTGTGATGCACTGGTAATCCTGAAATACAAAGTACTCAACATTAAAGGAGAAAGCCAACATGCAAATACAGGCACTTGCATGTATTCAGTGTAAGTGTAACCTTCTTGGAAAAAGAAAAGTGAATACAAGCAAAATCACTTAGCACGCCTGAGAAATAGTTGAGCCAGATGATGAAAATATTTTATCCTAAAATTGGTAAGTTGATTGGTTCCTACATTCATGCTTTCAACAATGAGGAACATTTTTTCACTGAAAAGAGCCAAGCTGATGAAAAAATATTAAGGACCACAACTTTGAACAGAGCCAACTGTCACAGCACGGTTAAGTCCCTCGTCAGGGAGACTGGGAGGGAATCTTCAGGGCAGCTTCTTGGACTCCAGCAATTAGAACCAAGTACATTCTGGGACTGAGTCACCCAGGCTTGCGTTCTCAGCATTTATGAAGAAAGCTGGTTCCGATCAACTGCCCAGCAGAGGCCCTGACTTCTTCAGCTTCTCGTTCCCTGAAGGTACCTCTTACCTCATGCAAGCTCACCACCTCAGGACCACACTGAACAATCATAGAGAATAGGTGGATACTCAGTTAGAGCATTTGTTTACCCATATGGTCATCTGACTTAGAGCTGTGTCCCGATGCACCTGTCAATGGTCTGTGCTGAGCAGTATGTCAACACGGGCATCTAAATAGAAACCCCATCCACAAATGATAGGAACCCAAATAGGATGATGATCAGAGCTGGCTGGAAATTTGTTCAGAAAAGGAATTCAGTTTAGAACACTTTGTGTTGTTGTTGTTTTATCTAATACTTTTTAAGTATGTGTAGAGCGAAAATACAAACTATAAAATAGATGGTGGTTTTTAAGTACTACAAAGAGAAGTTTGAAGATTAATAGAGTTTTAACATCTTGGAAGTATATGGAAAACAGCAAAAAAAAATTCCATCGAGGACAAAAGAGTAGTGATTTTTTAAAAGAATCCGTAAGGCATTCATGGGAGACAATCAGGAAGACACTGAGCAGAGTCTGGGAAGAGGCCACCTAAATATGTCCCTTTCCCTCCATCACCAACACGATGTCCTGGGACTGCTAAGGCAGCAGTGGGCGGACCCCCGAATGCAATCTGGTAAGGCCGCAGGCTCTGTGGGAAGCCCTGCAGGGAAATTGGCATGGGCTCCATCCTCCATAGGCTGGGCAGTAATCTGGGTACCATTGACACTGGGGTCCTCAGTAATTAAGAACTTAGAGCAGTGAGTCATGGGAAGTGCCTAGTCGGCGGAGAAGTGGAGACCCCTGGGGAGGAGGTCACTGCAGTGGGCTCTGCCTGAGCTTGTTCAGTTGTCCTGACCTCTTAAAGGTGAAGAAACAGCTGCAGGGAGCAGAGCCCTACCTGTTCCTGGGTGGGAGAACCAGGAAGCAGATGAGTGGGAAGAGGCTCATGCAGGCATCTCAGGAGGTGGTTGCACTGGTGGCCATGGAGGGAGGAAAGATCCCACCTGTCTCCAGTTCCAGCAATGCCACCATCTGTGGTGCAGAACACAAGCAGATGTGAGCAGCCATGAGCAAGCAAAGCAAAGTAGCGCACACCCAAGAGGTCTGCACAGCCCGAGAAAGGGAAGGCAGTGACAGCAAGACACATACTCTCGGTGAACCAGAGCACAGACGATGGCTCCAGGGAAAGAGATCCAAGTGCCACGCAAAGAAGAGTCTCTGAAGCTACAATCTAAACTATCTTCTAGATGAGCTGGAAAAGAAGATGGTTACCATTGAGTACCACATTAGAAACCTGGAAAACCAATTCTAGGAAATATCTCTAAGCACAGAACAAAATTGTAGAGCTAGAATCATGGACAGAATATGAGAGACCAGGAAAGTAAACCTCAGAGAAGACTGTGAGAAAAACACTAGTTCTAGAAGGAAAAGAAGAAATTAATGGACTTGTGAAAAATTTCCCAGGTATGCCTTAGATAAGGAAAATAATAATATGAGTTGTAAGAAATAAAGAAGCAAATAGAGAAATAAATATAAGATATTGCAACATCTTAAATCTATTATTGAGAAAAGGGATTCTACATGATACTAGAGTAACATCTTGAGGTAATATATGAGAAATATCTACCATCTTTCAAAACCAACAATGTTATGAATATGCAGTTATTTGGAAAATATATCAGCCTTACGCTCTACATGAAAGAATTCTTTGAGAAATGCTGACGCCAAATAGCAAATGCATTATAATAGCTCAGGGTGGGCAATAAATAGATAGTCTACAAATGGAAACAAAAATTAAAGTTAGAATGACAATCTGGGAAAATGTTAACTTTGGAATTTAAAGCACAAAGAAATAAAGAGGAACATTCTAGTTTTCATATGTACCAAGCCATACTGGCCTAACCAAATAAAGCAAAAACTAAACTGTTATTATAAATTGAGTGGGATATTTTAATCTGCTTCTTTGGGATTTGGACAGACTTAAAAGACAAAAAAATTCCATGAAATAATTAAATAATAATAAAATGAATATGTGTGGTTTAATTGGTATATACCAAATATCACATTCCTTGAAAAGACAATTTTTTATGCCCATGTTCATGGAATATTTACAAAATAAGTCACTTTCTTAGCCCAAAAGAATGCCTAAGTACATTTTTTATTTATTTTTAATTTAATTTAATTTAAAAAATTTTAACTTATTTATTTTTAAATTAGTTATCCATTTTATATGTATTAGTGTATATACGTCAATCCCAATCCCCCAATTCATCACACCACCACCACCACCCCCGCCACTTTCCCCCCTTGGTGTCCATATGTTTGTTCTCTATATCTGTGTCTCAGTTTCTGCCCTTCAAACCGGTTCATCTGTACCATTTTCCTAGGTTCCATATATATGCATTGATATACGATATTTGTTTTTCTCTTTCTGAATTACTTCACTCTGTATGACAGTCTCTAGATCCATCCACGTCTCTACAAATGGCCCAATTTCGTTCCTTTTTATGGCTGAGTAATATTCCATTGTATATATATACCACATCTTCCTTATCCATTCGTCTGTCAATGGGCATTTAGTGCTTCCATGACCTGGCTACTGTAAATAGTGCTGCAATGAGCATTGGGGTGCATGTGTCTTTTTGAATTATGGTTTTCTCTGGGTATATGCCCAGTAGTGGGATTGCTGGGTCGTATGGTAATTCTATTTTTAGTTTTTTAAGGAACCTCCATACTGTTCTCCATAGTGGCTGTATCAATTTACATTCCCACCAACAGTGCGAGAGGGTTCCCTTTTATCGACACCCTCTCCAGCATTTGTTGTTTGTAGATATTCTGATGATGCCCATTCTAACTAGTGTGAGGTGATACCTCACTGTAGTTCTGATTTGCATTTCTCTAATAATTAGTTATGTTGAGCAGCTTTTCATGTGCTTCTTGACCATCTGTATGTCTTCTTTGGACAAGTGTCTATTTAGGTCTTCTGCCCATTTTTTGATTGGGTTGTTTGTTTTTTAAATATTGAGGTTAATGAGCTGTTTATATATTTTGGAGATTAATCCTTTGTCTGTTGATTTGTTTGCAAATATATTCTCCCATTCTGAGGGTTGTCTTTTTGTCTTGTTTGTAGTTTCCTTTGCTTTGCAAAAGCTTTTAAGTTTCTTTAGGTCCCATTTGTTTATTTTTGTTTTTATTTTCATTACTCTAGGAGGTGGATCAAAAAAGATCTTGCTGTGATTTATGTCAAAGTGTGTTCTTCCTATGTTTTCCTCAAAGAGTTTTATTTGCATTTAGGTCTCTAATCCATTTTGAGTTTATTTTTGTGTATGATGTTAGGGAGTGTTCTAATTTCATTCTTTTACATGTAGCTGTCCAGTTTTCCTAGCACCACTTATTGAAGAGACTCTCTTTTCTCCATTGTATATCCTTGCCTCCTTTGTCATAGATTAGTTGACCATAGGTGTGTGGGTTTATCTCTGGGCTTTCTATCCTGTTCCATTGATCTATATTTCTGTTTTTGTGCCAGTACCATATTGTCTTGATTACTGTAGCTTTGTAGTATAGTCTGAAGTCAGGGAGTCGGATGCCTCCAGCTCCATTTTTTTCCCTCGAGACTGCTTTGGCTATTTGGGCTCTTTTGTGTATCCATACAATAAGTATATTTTTAAAAATAAAAGCTTTACTGGGTTCACTCTGTGAAGATGAACTAATAAGCTCAGAAATAATTAATAATATAAAGGGGCCAAAAATCAGAATCCCTTAGGAATTAAGAAGAACATTCCTAGACAGATAACTCTTGGATCAAAGAGAAAATCAAAAGGAAAATTACAACTATGTAAAAAGTTATGAAGAAGAATGTTCTTCATAGCTAAATCTGTGGGACAAAATGAAAGCAGTTCATAGCAGAGGGGAGAAAATTGACATGAAACGTCATCATTATTTACAAAGAAAGTTAAACAATAAAGAGTGTTATGCTTATCCTAAGAATATATAAAATAATTTAAACAAAAAGCAAACAGGAAATGGAATTTCATAACAAAAGCTAAAATTAATGAAAAATTTTAAAGGTAGCAGAAATTTAAAAATTCAAATCTAATTTAGGTCAGTTTATTTATATGAATGCCTCATGTGCTTGTTTAAAGGAAGAAGAGAGAAGGCAAAAAAATAGTTTTTCTAAGAGAGAGAACCAAGGAATAACTATAGATATAGAAGTGATTAAAGCAGTCATAAAAATATACGTGTATATGAAACTTTCTGACAAGACATTTGAAATTTTAGAGGAAATGGATGATTTCCCAGCAAAATATATATTGCCAAAATTCACCCAAGAAGATAGGAAGGGGAAACTTAAATACATCAGTTACCATAAGAAAGTTTAGAAAAAGACACTTAGAGATCTACCATTGAAAAAGGCACCAAGGACAGATGGAGTCCCAGCTGAGGTTTATGTAACATGAATTTATATAACCTTCAAGAGAGAGAGCTTTTCAAAGTTAAATTATTCCAGGCCTCAGAAAAAAGATGAAAGGCCTCCCAATTCACTTTACAAAGGCAACATAACTCTTTTAAAAATCCGATAAAGATAGAACAATTCAGGGACATTGTAGCTAGGTCTGATTTATGAAGATGGACAAAAAGTTATTATAATATGAGAATTGTATTCTACATTATTTTCCTAATTTATCAACAGTTTTTTCTGATGAGCATCTAACCTGTTTCATGACAGCAAACAAAATAAATGGACGATATATACCTATGATGTTAGATGGTGGTAAGTGAAAATGGAAGAATATTAAACAGAGGATGTAGACAGAGAGGTTAGTTGGGAGGAATCGGCTATTTAGGGTGATCTTTTTGGATTTGTCAGAGAAAGCACCTCTCAGGTTGCTGGTAAAGACCAGACCAAGTATGTGGGCCTAGGAGATGTCTGGGGAGCCCGTCTCTGGAAGAGGAATACGCCAGTGCAAATCCTGAGGGGCAACATGAAGACATGGTGTCTGGACAAAAATAACCCCTGAGGAGGGTACAAAAGATGTGATACCCTATATGTTCCAGTTATCTATGGCTGCATAACAAACCACCCCAAAACTTAGTGGCCTAAAATGTCAGCAACATTTATCTTACTTATGAAGCTGGAATCTAGGTAGTGTTCACAGGGACAGCTTGTCTCCACTCCACTCAGCATCTGCTTGAAGGCAGGAGATGGTAATCAACCAAAAGCTCAGCATTCAGGAAGACCTCAAACATTTGAGGCTGGCATGGCTGGGGCTCCTCAGGCATCTTTCTCTTTCCCCACAAGTTCTCTCTACAGGGTCTCTACAGTAATGGGGCATCACAGGCAGTAATGATGATGCCTTTTAAGAAGCCATCAGAAGGCGTTCAATGCAGAGCTGGTGTTATCTGACCCCTCTTTCAGCAGTGCCACTCTGGCTGCTGCACTGGGGTTGAACTGAAAGGGACAAGGGTTGAGGTTGGAGACCAAGAAGGAAGCCTCTGCACTGATCCAGGCAAGAGTTCACAGCGCCTTATATTGTGGTAGTAACAGTAAACATGATGAGACGTGATGTGACCATGGATATATTTTTAAGATAGAATCAAAAGGATATTCTGATGGATTGAATTTGTGATAGGAGGAAGAATACGAAGGGATAAGGATGACTTCAAGGATTGTGGCTTGAGAAGCCTGCTTTAAAAATAACCATAAAGTGGGGCTTCCCTGGTGGCACAGTGGTTGAGAGTCAGCCTGCCGATGCAGGGGACACGGGTTCGTGCCCCGGTCTGGGAAGATCCCACATGCTGCGGAGCTGCTAGGCCTGTGAGCCATGGCCGCTGAGCCTGCACGTCCGGAGCCTGTGCTCCACAACAAGAGAGGCCACAACAGTGAGAGGCCTGCGTACCGCAAAATAAATAAATAAATAAAAAGATTGTGAGATCAGCACATCTAGGTGATGGTGGGGAGAGGTCACAGCTAAGTTTTGAAGACTTCAAGTTTAAGATACCTACTGGACATCCAAATGGTATCAAACACAAGTTGGATATATGGGACCTGAGTTAGTGGGGAGAGTTCCTGGTTGGAAATGGAAGTTTGGGAGTCTTGAGCTATACTGGTGACTTAAAGCTGTGACATTGGATGAGATTTCCAAGACGGTTTAAATAGAGATGGGGGAAGTCCGAGGAGGTATTCCAAAGTCGAGAGTTGTTTTAGTGGCGCCCTGGAGGTCAGAAACCTAATCAGAGGGAGACATGAAATGGAGAAAGGAATTTCAGACAACTCAGAGGAGTTTCACTGTGAGGAACAGAGAAAATGAGGCAAAACTTGGACAGGAAAATAGAATAAAGAGAGATTTTTATTTGCTTAATGATCAGAGACATAACAGCATATTTACATATTGATGGGGAAGATTAATTAATGAGAAGAGGGAGCATTCCTGGAGCAATGTCCCTGGACCAGTTGGAGGAGAGGGATCTAATACACATGGTAGAGGGGAGGTGGCTCAGGTTAAGAGTGACGGGAGAGGACGTGGATATGCTCGCAGGTGGTCAGTGTGAGTGCATGTGTGTATGTGTGTGTGTGTGTGTGTGTGTGGTGGGGCGAGTCCGTGAACATCCTCTTCAGACTGCTTCCCTCTCCTCAGAGAGACTGAAAGGGATGTCACCAACCAGGTGAGAATGGAGGAGAAGGGCAGGAGCTTGAGGGGCGAGGAGAGTGGGAGTAGGAGAGCAACATGACCCTGCCAATACGGGATGACAGTGGGCGTCTCTGAGAATTCACCTAAGGTGTGTTTATTCTTCTCCAGCCACATTCAGCTGGGTGGGTGTGGGCATGCAGCAGACAGAAAGATGAATCACTGCTCCGTCATGTAAGATCCATTATGCAAACATAAAAGAGAAAATTAATGTAAAGTGTTAAAAGATATTTAATGAAACTCCTCTTCAGCCATTCCTCTTTAAAACTTTGTTTAAAAAAGGAGTATGTATGAAGTTCTTAAGTACAATAATAACTATTTCTACAAGACGATTGTAATTATTATTTTAAAGGGTCAAATGCAAAATTTATTTTACTTAAAGTTAGACACTAGATATGTATCCTTACTATTACAATTATAATTAAATATTGTCTTCGGGGATCTAGTCACTATAATTAAAGAGTTTAATAAGTGGTGTGAAGTTTTCGAAAGATAAAAATACCTCCTTTTTTATGAGACGATTTTACAACTAGAAGACCCAAAAGGATTTTTCTAAATAATTGGAATTAATAGAAGAATTCAGTAAGGTGAATGGATATAAGATAAATATATAAAAGCCATTAGGGTTTTTTTAGTTTAATAATTAGAACTTAGAGGAAAATGAAAAAAAGAATCTCATAATGAGAAAAGCATGAGATTTTTATTAAGTATAAACTAGCAAGAAGGAAACAGGATGTACATCAAGATAAACAGAATATCTTCTTGAACAATATAACATATGAACAAATGGAAAGATATACAATATTCTGGAATGAGAGCTCTTTGCTATATAAAATGTTAAATATTTCAAATGTAATATATGTTAATTATTACATCAAATTCCTTTTAAGTTACATGACCAAAAGTTTATAAGAAAATAAATGTAAAAAAATAGCCAAGAATAATTTTGAATTATGTAAACTAGGAGGCAAGTGATGTGACTTACTAGATATCAGAACCAAAAAAACTAGAAAGCCATTAAAATAAAATGAATATGTCATTAGCATAGGGATATTCAAATAGATAAATGAAAAACCCGAGAGGTTAATATATAATAAGGATAATATTTCTATTTAGTGAGAAAAAGATAGACTCTTTAGTAAACAGGGCTGGCAAAAATAGCTACATATCTGGAAAACCATAAAATGTGAACACTGTTTTGCCTCATATAAAAATTGATTCCAAGTGAGGAAATACTTGAAATAAAACAATGAGGGAACATGGTTTTGGAAGAACCTAAGTGAGCAGAGATAAATTCAGGAGGCCTGGGGAGCTCAGCATCCTCCTTTTCCCAGTTTATCAGGACGTCAGTGCTCCTTGGGGCTCACAAGGGGCGAGCTCCCCTGGCTCCTGTGACACCAGGGCTTAGCTGTTACCCACTCCCCTGCACATGTAAAGTGACAGCGGTCCTTAGACACCCCACCAACCCCAGCTCTGAAGTATGGCAGGAGGAGTGGTGCCCCCCCATACCTTCTGTGAGCTACAGATTACAGAAGTAAACAACCCCTACTTTTCTGTACTGCATCAACAAACTGTGTCTGTGCACTTTGGCAGGTATCATCTAAGGACTGGGCAGGCTCATTAAACAACTATTAGAATCTCAGAAGCTATAAAGTAAAGACACACATATTCTATTTTACAGAAATAAAATATTCATATGATAAAATGTATCATGAACAATGTAAATAGAACAACTATTATTTGGGGGGAAATTGCTAACAAAATAAATCATATGAAGATGTGACAAATCCATCCGAAGGGGAAAAACAACCCAATAGGAAAATGGGAAAATATTGTGAAGAAGCAATTCACAGAAGCGCAAATCTAAATGACCTGGGAACTTATGGCAATATGTGCAGACTTACCATCAGAGGCATGCTGATTACAGTAACAATGAACTACCATCTATACTTGGTAGACTGGCTAACGTAACCACTGCCACCAGCAGAGATACAGAAAGTGGACACCCTCATATATTACATAAAACATAAATTGTTATAGCTTTTTGAAAAAAGTCATAGTTCATGATAAGATCACATTTATAGATTCATGTAAGGCTGTGTGTATGAAAAACTTTTAAAAGGTGAAGAAAAGATGAGGAAGGCTACAGCTTGATGAGTAACCAGGAGCTGAGTGGTCTAGACCCAGCACAGAAACACCTCGGATGGAGGGCCACGTTTGGTTAGCTCACCCTTAGGAACGAGGCAGAGAGGAGAGGAGATGCATACTTTCAAGAGAGAAATCCAAGTCGTACTATTCGTCATGAACTCACTTCTGCATTGGATATAGAAAGCTGGAAGAAAGCTGCTCTGAACGTAACAACAAAGAAAAAACCCACAATCTATAAAACGATACCTTTTCTTGAACATACCAGAGCTGAGATCGTAGGACAAACAAGAAGCCTGAAATCTGAGGGAAGAGGCCATCCAAGGACAGAGAACACAGGAGGGTGGCTTAGCCCAGGAGGAGGAAGCCAGGGCCAGGCACGTGGGGAAAAGGACCCTACATTCCAACATGGTACTGAGTGTGAACGTGGGCTGGCTCAAAGCAGAGAACTGCCGGGGCCCCGGGCTCAGGGGGAGTTTGCAGGCACTCGCACGCATGTCTCCATGGCCTCCATGGGCGCTCAAGAGAAAGATGGTGGGCGGGGGCGGGAAGGGCTCCTCCCTGGAGGAGAGTGGCCGTCACTGTGGGAAGGACATGTCACACAGCTGCCGGCGGAGGAGTAGCAAGAGCTGTCACTCAGTGCAGGTGCAGACCCACCGAGAGTGGAGGAAGGATACCCTGGAGGAGGGGCCAGAAATGGCCCCAGGCCGAGCCGTTCACCATTGAAGCCTCCTATACAGCAAGAGGGGCAGGGACTCCTCCCTGGCACAAGCACAAATATGCGAGGCAGAGATTGGCTGCCGTGAGGGGATCACAGAGGACCACTGAGAAATTCCCACCTGTGAGACCCAGGCACACACAGGCCCACCCAAGACTGAGGCTGAACCAGGACCACAGAGGCCCGCCAGCCCCTGCACAGCCCCCCACTACCTGACCAGCAAACACTAACACACAAGCAGAGCAATCCACCACCAGATAGGGCCAGAGCTTGGAGAGGCCAGCCATGGCTCAGGCACGCAGGGAGAGCTTCAAGCTGAGGGTGCAGCAGGACCATGGAAAGCTCCCCGTCCTCTGGTCCCACCCTCAGCTCAGGGGAATTCTGGAGGAATTCGGAGCTAGTGGTCAGAAGGAAACAGAACAACAACAGGACCCAAGCACAGCTCAACTCCTGAGGCTGAGGGTAACTCAGCCTCCCGTCCCAGCAGCCAGGCAGAAGGGGTGTGCCCGGTCTCAGTCTTCCTCTCCACACCTAATATCAAGCCTTCGGTTAAAAGTAATGGGCACAGTAAAGCAAGGAAGAAAGACACATGCCATTTTCAGGAGACAACATGGTGAACAGACCCAGACTCAAGTGGTCCAGACATTTTTACCCTCAGATAGGTATCTTTAAATAACAGTGATTAGTGTGTTAAAGGCTCTGGTGGAAAAGACGTGAAGAGACGGTGCATTTCAGCAGAGACGGAAATTGTAAGAAAGAGTCACATACAATGCTGATCCAACAAACACAAATCCCAGGATAACACAGACGAAGAATGCACCTAACAGAGTCGTCAGTAGACTCAGTACCACCACAGAGAGAACCAGTGGATTGAAGCAACAGGACAATGGATATCAGCCAAACTGAAATACAGAGAGAGCAACAGTGAAAATCCAGTTGGTATCATTTGATGGTTGTTCCCTCATCAATCAGCCTCTCCGGGCCTCAGTGTCAGTCAGTGTCTCACTGGACATTTCTTCCCTTTCCCACCAATGCCCAAGTATAACTGCAGATAACAAGAACTGACAGCCTTGAACAGGAACCCTGGAAGCATCAGCTTTAACCAAAAAAGGCTAGAAGACACTCAATATAGATCCTGCCTACTCATGTCTGCCAAGGCGAGGAACAAAGCATACAATTTTCTGGCGCCCACACAGAAAAAGCGAGGGGGCATTTACATGAATATATTATATTTTATACTCATCACTTACATTCTTAACCACATGCAGATTCTACTTTCCAAACGTCCCTCACCAGTACTCAGACCCTTTCCAGCTCTGGCCTTAGGCAATGTAAGCCTCCGTTTTGTTAACTACAATAAGGAAATTACAATAAATATCTTCATAAGACAATGTATGTAAAGAACCTAAACAATGCTCGGAACTGAATTGGCACCTAATAAATGGACACTCCTGCTCTAGCTTTGACTGAAGTTATTTTTATTATGCATTCATATTCTCAAACAGCTAAGGGTGCCTCAGCATCACAAAATGTAAGCAAGTTACAAAGTCTCTTTCCTTGGAGAGCAAGATAAACACCCATCTGCCTGACCTGGTGCAGGTGAACTGTCGCACTGGCAGGAAGACAGAACAAATCATGTCCGGGTGGCTCTCAGCCCTCCAGCCCTTGGATTATTCCCGCTAAGCATATTCAACCTTCTAAAAGCCTCCTCTGTATTCACTCCCATAAGACAGCTTGTAAGAGGAAGTGGAAACCTCCAAATATATTGTTCATAAGTAAATCATGCTAATATTTACAGATCTATTGGGGAAAGTATATACTGGTCCACTTAATTATAGTAATGATACTATCCTGTTAAGCTTCTATGAAGACAGAATAAATTAAATATTTGAATAACTTCACCAAATAAATTAAAAAAAAGAATTATCCAGCTCAACCTGAATCTAAGACATGTAATATGAGAGTTCTCGTCTGATTCCCTCTTGTTTTTTGTCCTTGTTGTACATTAAATATATATTGTGGTTGAAAATGATCTGGGGCAAATGGCAGCATGTTAATGGTTGGACATACCAGAGCAATTCATGTAAATATGAAAGTAACAATTAATTTCAACTGCAGAAGAGCAGATTAATTACTTGTGCAAACTGAAGTTTACAGGTAATTTGTCAATGTTTATGTCAGGAAAGCTCTAGAGTAGCTTTTTTTTTTTTTTTTTTTTTTTGCGGTACACGGGCCTCTCACTGTTGTGGCCTCTCCCACAGGGCCCGGACGCACAGGCTCAGCGGCCATGGCTCACGGGCCCAGCCGCTCCACGGCATGTGGGATCTTCCCGGACCGGGGCACGAACCCGTGTCCCCTGCATCGGCAGGCGGACTCTCAACCACTGCACCACCAGGGAAGCCCTAGAGTAGCTTTAATCCACACATCTGCATTAAAAAATTTTAATGACATTTCAGATGATATTAATCAAATATGAGAGAATAGAATTTGGGCTCATACAGCAGTTTTCATAGCTGAGATGGCTCCAAGCGCTTGGCAAATTAATGACCAAGGCGTGCCACGACTGGTAAATATAGTAAGGTCATGGGCCTGGTAGCTCACAGCCAACCTGAGATCTTAGAGCTCATTTTACTACTGCAGTGTAGTCTCTTAAGGTCAGCATCTTTAACAGCCGTAGAAGAAGCCAAGGAAGTCCTATAATACATCATTATGAAAAGGAGCTATGACAGCACAGAAACATTCAGACTGGTCTGTCTAATCAGCACAGAACCCTCGCTGCATCCCTCCAGAGTGATGGGGAATGTATTGCTTAGGGATGGAGATCGCCAAGCTCTTTCTCTTCTTTCTTGTTCGTAACATCCAACTCAGTTGGTTTCTCATGGCATTGTCATTTCTTTATTTAGACAATAATTCTAGAATTTTAATTACCCTTGAACACAAGCAAATAATTTTAGTGAAATTTACTGTAGTACAGCTCACAAACTGAAAAGTGTGCAAATCGTAAAAATGTGCACAATTGAAGTGCACTAGGTGAAGAATTCTGACAAAGCAAATGCATCTGTGTCACCCCCACCCAGAACAGGAAATAAAATACTGCCACCACCCCAGACCCTTCCCATGCCTCCCAGCCCCTGGCCTCTCCCAAAGGCATCTGCTATCCTGACTTTAACACTTGAGATGAGCCTTTGCATTTTAAAACTTTTAGGGAGTTACCCCAATGTTTGAATAGACCACAATCCACTTATCCCTCCTACTCTTTAGATGAGTTGGTTGGTTGGCCCTTTGAATTGTCATGAAGAGTTTCAGTGTAAAGATTCTTGGACATATCTTTGGGTGAACGTTTGTCCTCAGTTTGGTGGGATATGTTCCTAGGAGTAGAATTGCTGGTGGTACTGCTTGTGTATGTCCCGTTTTAGATCATTGCACACGTGGATATTTCCTTCCACCGGCAGTGGCTGAGAGTTCTAGCTGGTCCCGCACTCCCCCTGACTCCCACTGCTAGCCAACCTATGTTTCAGCCACGCCAGTTGGGTGGTGACTATTGGGATCTCATTGACTGTAAGTTGCATTTCCCTATGGTTAATGAGGTGGACACTTTTTCATGTATTTATTGACTGTTTGTATAGCCTCTTTTGTGAAGTGGCTGTTCAGTTCTCTGGAGTGTATTTCCATGGGATTGTCTGTCTTTTATTGATTTGTAGAACTTCTTTATATATTCTGGACATAAATCCTTGGTGCTGTTTGAATTGCAAATATCTTCTCCCAGTCTGTGGCTTGGTCTTTTCACTCTGCTAATGGCATCTTTTGATGAAAGTTCTTAATTATAATAAAGGCCAGTTTATAAATTTTTCCTTTATACTCAGTGTTTTGGTCTTCTTTTTAAGAACTCTTTACTCATCCCAAGGTCATGAAGATATCCTCATATTTTCTTTTAGAGGTTGTGTTGTTTTCCTTTCATATTTAGATCTGTAACCCATCTGAAATTCATTTTTATGAATGATATGAGATATAGTCAAAATGGGTTTTATTTCAGGGAAGTAATAGTGAATAAACCACAGTGCCTGACTTCAGAGACTCTGCTTTCTAATGAGGGAAGTGGACAATTGAGCAATTAATTACAATATAGTCGATATTTCTAAGTGATACTATAATGAGAAAAGGAAATGGTTGTGTTAAAACCGTGCTTTGAGTACAACACCTTACTTCGTCTGACTGGTAATGAGAGGCAGGTTTCCTGGCATAGGTAATGTAGACATTTTAGAGAAACGAGAGCAGTATCTTCTGCATAATCATCAACAAGGCTATCCTGCCTTCCCCCGAGGGGGTGAATCCAGGGCATGGGTATCCTGGAACAGTAGAATGAGGGTGTTTCAGCAGAAATGGTGCCCGAGCAAGATGGCACCACAGCCCTGAGCAGGAGGGGGGCCGCTTCCCCCAGCAAGTGGCCTGGGAAATTCAGGGCCATGGCAGTATTGTCTTTTATGGGCTATGATGTACTCTCCTTCAGTTATTCTTAAGGCATCAAGTAGATGCTTTTATACTCAGTGAACTGGTTGGTTTGTTTGTCCAAGTTTTCTTCACCTTCATGGTCTCTATCCTCCATAGTGCTTTCTTCTGTTTGTTTTGACCACTCTATTTCTTGTTAAGAGGATATGCACAATGTATAGTGATCCCTGACTGTCTAAATCCTCCATCCCTTTGCTCCTCCCATGTTTTGAGATACTCACTTGGGAAAACCACAACCACAACCATGGTGGAAACAACCCCACCCCCCGCCCCTGCAGCTGTGACACCGAGGAAAACACACAACCAGGCTGAGTGGTGTCATCTTTAACCTATGATCACAAACACAGTGCACCCTGAGGGCTGCCGGGCCATCATGGTAATAATATTATAATAATATACTGCATTTCCCTTATCCATCCTCTTGCCATCCATCTGGGCTTACACCTACACCTCCCCCTCTACTCCATCTTCACCATCTCCCAGGCCCCATTCTTAGTCTCCACTGATGGTTGTGTTTTCTCTTTGACTGAGGAAACGGAAGGAATATGAAGAGGACCCCACAGCATCATAACTACCCACCCGGCATCACCTGTGGCCACGCACTCTGGTCCCCATCCATCCATTATTACAGACAAGTGACCTGTGCTCCTGGGCTAAGCCAGTCAGCCCACCTGTTCACCTGCTCTCGTCCCCTCTTGCCCCTCCAAGGATATGCCTCCAAGGATTCTTGATTTTCTCCTCCACATCACCGTACTTTCTTTCTCTGCTTAGTCATTCCCAGCAGCATGCAAACAAGCCATTATTTATTCCATCTTGAAAACATAGGTCTGCTTCTCCTACCACCCTCTGACTAACGTCTCCCTTGCAGAAGAATTCCTGAAAAGGATCGCCTACGCTTTTCATGTCCTTTCCTTCTCCAACCAGGCTTTCACTCGCCCACCCCTGCTATCCTCCAGAAGGGTCTTGTCCAGGGCACCACCATCTCCTCACTGTGGAATACAATGGGCCTTTCTTGAAGGCCCATTCAACTCCTCATTTGAAGAGTTGCTTACCCCTTCTTACCTAAAACCCTTCTCTCTCTAGCTTCTAGGGCACCTCCCAGTTCTGGCATATTTTCCCCGAACTCATTGATCTCATCTTCTCCGTCTTCCTTGCTTGTTCTTGCTTTCCTTTCCAGTTCCTTGAGTGCTGGGGCTTCGAGGCGTGGACCTTCTCCCTCTGCTCTTTCCACCTACACTCACACTTCAAGATCTCACCTGCATTCATGCTTTAAAGAACGTCCACACACCAGTGACAGATTTCATCTCCAGCTTAGACCTCTTTCTTGGACCTGGACTCCAACTCTCTGGGTGACTTTTGTACCAGGATTGCTAACAGACACTCAGTGTATCTAAAGCTGACCTCTCCACCTGTCCCTTCTACCTGCCGTTTCTGTAGCCCTTGCCACACACACTCCATCGATCAAAACTCTGTTCTGTTCTTCCCAAAATAACGTTGAAAACCGAGGTGTCTCTCTTATCTCCTTTTTCTCACTTTTGTGTAATCCAAACTGTTGGAAACCTCTGTTGTCTTTCCTTCAAGTTAAATTTGGAATCTGAACGCTTCTTATGTTCTGGAAGTCCAGGATCCCACCACCTCCCCAGGGACCGTACTGGGTGGTCTTCCAGCCTCCACCCTTGCCCCATTCTCCAACTCAATAAGTAACCAATTGCTCCCTAAACCGGAAGTCAGGTCCTGGGGTCCCATCCTCCAGCCTTCTGATGACTTGTGCTTTACTCTGAGTCAAAGCCCAGGAGGAGCTGACCGACTCCCTTCATTTCTCAGGCTTCCTCTCATACTCCCCCTCCTTCCCTCGCTATGGTCCCACCCCTCACTCTTCCCAGATCTTCCTCCTGCTGATCTCAGCCATCCTTCTGTATCAGAGCCAAACCCTCTTCCCTCAGCCCAGGACGCTTCTTCGCCAGACAGAGTGCCAGGCTCACTCCTTCACCCTGTTGGAGATTTTGCAAAAACGTGTCTCCTCAAGTATGAGATCTATCATGAACAGTTTATTCAAAATTGCTACCTAATCCCCCGATAGCCAGCATTCCAGAAATCCCTTACCTGGATATGTTTTGTCTTAGGTCTTATTACCTTCTAGCATATCATAAAATTTACATGTCAGTTATATTTATAGCTAATTGTATAGAATATATGCTCCATGAGGGCAGAGATTTTTGTCTATTTTTTTTTACTAATTTTTTTTTTCCATGAGTTTCTAGAATAAAGACCAGACCAATAGCTGCTCAGTAATATTTGTTGAATGAACACATATCCTGGGCAGGTCATCTGGGGTATAGAGAAGAGGGTTCGATTTTTACCATCATAGAGACTGTTCTATTGTCCACATGATTTAAGGAGAATCAGAAATTTTATTGAAGAGAAAAATTAATGCCAGAATCCAATATATATTACTACACCAAACCATATGTACATACATGTGCAAACACACATACACAAAAACATGGGTAATTTTTATTCAAGGTAAAAAATTTCCAAGTTTAAAAGTATCTCTAAGGATTGGATATAGTGATAGAAAACTTGGATTGATCCTACCTAATGACCAAAGAAAGCTTTTAGAGAATGCATGTCCCTTGAAGAATTAGGATATATTCTGCCTGCAAATGCTTCCTATTTCCTTGACAGAGTAAGAATCATTATATCTTCCACAGGGTTATCAAAGCCATTTGATAGGATTGAAGAATTAGGATATATTCTGCCTGCAAATGCTTCCTATTTCCTTGACAGAGTAAGAATCATTATATCTTCCACAGGGTTATCAAAGCCATTTGATAGGATTGAAGAATTAGGATATATTCTGCCTGCAAATGCTTCCTATTTCCTTGACAGAGTAAGAATCATTATATCTTCCACAGGGTTATCAAAGCCATTTGGGCTCAGAATCAACTACATATGATATTTTGAAACCTTTCCAAATGGTGCCCACATGCCAAATTTAAAACATGTAAACTACTGAATAGCTTTGTGAGAAAGCATCTTTGCAGTCATTGTGTAGTTTCTGAATTTTTCAGCAGTGGGTTATTTCTCCTGACCATCTGGTACTTTAGTCCTTGTTTGTTCACAATATTTTCATTGTGAGGTTGAAAAAAAAGTATATGTCTTTTCAGTCCAATTATTAAACTCCTTGAAGGAGGGGTACAGAACACTCATCTTTGTGTTCTTCCATTTCTAGAGCCTATAATAGATGATCAATAAATATCTGTGTCTTAGTTATTATTTGAAAACACTAACTCACTTCTATCCACCAGGACCCCAATTTAGCTTATTGTGTAACTAACATTCAGCTAAGGCTGGTCCACAGATGAGCTGTGGTCACTTCTGGTTGATATTCAAACTCGTTCTCTGGAAAACCTCCTTGCAAGTGGCCCTAAAGGAGCCTACATAGTCACATGCCACGTGCCATCGTCAGTTTGCTCCACCCACAGGCCAATAATGTGACAAGTCAGGCAAAAGAAGCAAGGTACAAATTGTGGGAAAATACCTAAACATGGCAGGATCCTTCCCTGGAAGGAAAACAGAGAGCAGAGCAAGCAGTTTTATTAAGGCCAAAATGAAAAGGTCCTGGAATTTTAAAAGCAGGAAACTAGATGACAATTTTTTTCCTTTCACTTTTGAACATAAAATGGGCTAATGTGTTGAAGAAAGTACTAGGTTATTAATGTTACCATGAAATGGAAGTGGAGGGACATTAATCGTCATAGGTTAGTGTGTGTGCCTGTTTCTGTGTGTGGCTGTGTTTGTGTGTCTGTCTGTCTATGTGTGTCTATGTGTTTATGTATGTCTGTGTTGCTCTGTTTGTGCATATGTGTGTGTCTGTTTCTATGTGTGTGCATATGTGTCTGTGTGTTTGTCTCTGTGTGTCTGTTTCTATGTTGCTGTGTTATGCTTGTCTATGTATGTGTGTCTACGTGTGTGTATGTATGTGTTTCTGCATGTGTGCGTGTCTGTTGCCGTGTTGCTGTTTGTCTATGTGTGTCTGTGTTCCTGTGTGTTGCTGTGTTTGTGTGTTTCTCTATGTGTGTCTGTGTTTGTGTGTGTCTGTCTGTGTGTCTGTGTGTCTATGTTCATGTGTCTTAGTTCAGTGAAGGTCTTTTTATTTTGTTAAGATGCAAATACTTCACTTTTCCTTTCACAATATCTGCAAATTTTAACTGACATCTAATTTCATTGTTGAAAGGGAAACTGTTCTACTAATATCTGATGCTTGGTGTTAACTACTCTCATTCTTGGAATTATTTAAAATTCCATTGAAGGTACAAACTTGAAATGAGACTTTTTTGAGGAACTCAAGCACGCAGAATTGAGATCTGAAATCTGCTGTTTTGTGCAGATATAGCCTAAGATAGGAAGTTAGGGTTTGGGTTGCTTTAGTGGAAGGGAAATGATTCATATCAATGCTGGTATGTATTAGGTGCCCTAAATTTAGCTTTCCTCTTGGTTTAAAGCCTAATATTGATATGGTTATATGAAACTTATACTAAACTGCAATTTTTTTGTTCCCTTGTCCTGTCACTCAATTACCACACTTTCATTAAGTATCTGTTAAGACATATTTAGTACATAAAATAAAATCTGAGTTGATTTCATAGAACATGCTCATTCGGGAAATGTTGCACCATCAACTAAGTAAGGACAAAGGGTCTCAAAACCATCAGATTTGGAGACAAAACACAAAGAATGCTGGAACGATATTACAAACGAACCCATGTCCTTTGGCCCTCCAGGAAAACAGATATATATTTACAACAAAAGGTGTTTCAGAAATAAAATTACTTTGGTACTCTGCATCTCTTTACTTATTGTCATATGTTACAAAATCATAAGGCAACTTAATACTGCCTAAAAATAAATCTCAGGGTAAAAACCATAACTAAGTATTCTTACTGGAAACTGAGGAAAGAAAGCTGAAATGTTCCACATTTGTATATACATAGAGAGAGAGCATTTTAAAATTCTTTATCAATTTGCACTAAATATCCATGAATTCTTCCTGATATGTATCCTGAGGTCCCTTCACAAGAGTGCATCTGAGAAACAAAGATTAAGGAAATAGTAGGCCCTGCATATCAGGCTGCTTTGCTGCTGGGTGGGGTACTTAGATGACCCAAAGATCACCACAGGAACCTCCCCTCAGACTCTGTGGGACAGTGTTTGACATGCAAGTGGGCTCTGGCTTTTAGGAACCTTCATGATGGTAGTCGCTTTACAAAATGCAATAGCCTGCAATTTTCATCTGAGAGCAAAAGATTGTAAACTTAGTTTAAGAAGCAAAATTATTACTTGGAAAATTGGAAAACATTATTTCTGGGTGTGTCTGGGAGGGTATTTCCAGGATTAGCATTTGAATCCATAGGCTGAGGAAAGGAGATGGCCCTCCCCAATGTGGTACGTGTCATCCAAACACTGAGGGCCCCAATGGAGCAAAAAGGCAGAGGATGGGCGAATTTTCTTTCTGCTGGAGCTGAGACATCCATCTCCTCCTGCCCCAGACATCAAAGCTCTTGGTTCTCAGGCCGTAGGCCTCAGGCTGGGAGTTACACTGTTGCCTCCCTGGTCTGGTTTCCAGACCTTCTGACTTGGACTGAGTTACACTCCTGGTTCTCCAGCCTGCAGATGGTGGATACTGGGACTTCTTGTCCTCCAAAACCACGTGAGATAATTCCCATAATAAAGCTCCTCTTATATCTCTCTATATCATACTGGTCTGTTTCCCTGGAGAACCCTGACTCGTACATTCAGACTGTTGGCAGAATTCCTTTCTTTCTGGCTGTATGACTGGGGGGCCCCTGGCTTCTAACTTGCTGTCAGGTAGAGGCTGCCCTCAAGTCCTAGAGGTGATGGCCTGTGGTCTCCTGACATGTGGTAGCTCCTTTCTCCAAGGCTGGCAGGATGGTCTTTCTCCAGTCCATGACCAAGTCCTGTAGAATAAGGCACCTCACCATCTTGGCCACATAACATAACCTAATCAAGAGAGTGCCGTTCGTCATCTGTGTTGTTCTCTCTAGGTTAGAGACACATCACAGGTCCTACCCACACACAGGGGACAGAATTCCACGGGGCATGACTCACTGAGGTCACCTAGCAGTTTGCTACTCAATGTCCAAGAGCACTGGATAAATTACAAGGGGTTGTGAGCCCCACACCACAGAGCTAAAATTGAATTTTGCCTTTAGATCATTTTGAAGTCAAACCACCAAAATACATGTTTTAAGTGTTCCATTCAGATTCTACAATATTTACTTTCTGATTCATAATCCAACTACTTCCTTATTGGATTATTATCATCTCATTATAACCCACAAGTTCGACAATGCTCCCTCTTGTACTTTCTTTCCTTTGTGAAGAAAACTGTTCCAAAAGTAACAATAAACACAGGGAGTTCACTGAAGTGGTAGTACATTGGGTTACTGGTTTGTTTCCCCTTATTACGCATGGGAAGAATTTTACTTCTATGGTGGACAACTTTAGGGAAGGCATCTCCATCAGTGGAAACAAACTCACCTTTGATGACCTTTGTTCAGTGGCTTGTGGCTGTGGATTTGCCCTGGAGCAGAAATTTGTGATTCAAAGCAGTAAACCCACACTTGTGTTCCTCAAGGTATTAATGGTGCACATTGGGTGAAGGGGGTTGGAGGTTGGGGATGGGAAATGTATCCAAATCAAAAACGAATTGTGAAAATGAGTTTTAGGAAAACCTGAACAAAACAACAATAAAATTCTGTTACACTACACACCTGTTAGAATGGCCAAAATCTGGGACACTGGCAACAGCAAATGCTGGTGAGGATGTGGAGCAACAGGAACTCTCATTCCGGGCTGGTGGGGATGCAACATGGTGCAACCACTTTGCAAGGAGGTTTGGCGGTTTCTTGCAAAACTAAACATACTCTTACCATACGATCCAGGAATCTTGTTCCTTGGTATTTACCCAAAGGAGATGAAAACTTATATCCACACAAAAATCTGCACATGTATCTTATAGCAGCTTTATTCATGATTGTGAAACTTGGAAAAGCAACCAAGTTGTCCTTCAGTTGGTGATGGATTAGTAAACTGTGGAGCATCCAGACAATAGAATATTATTCTGAGCTAAAAAGAAATGAGCTGTCAAGCCATGGAGAGACACGGCAGAAACTTAAATTCATATTCCTAAGTGAAAGAAGACCATCTGAAAATGCTACATACTGTATGATTCCAAGTCTATGACATTCTGGAAAAGGCACGACTATGGAGACAGTAAGAGGATCAGTGATTACCAGGGGCTGTGGGGGAGAGGAGAAAAATAGGCAGAGCACAGAGGATTTTCAGGGCAGAGAAACTACTCTGTATGATACTATAATGGTGAATACATGTCATTATACATTTGTCCAAACCCAGAGAATGTATACCTAGATTGAACCCTAGTGTCTACTGTGGACCTTGGGTGAGGATGACATGTCCATGCAGGGTCATCAGTTGGAACAAATGTCCTATCTGGTGGGGATGTTGATAATGGGGGAGGGTATGCATGTTTGGGGTAACGGAGTAAATAGAAAGCCTGTCTGTCTTCCCCTCAATTTTGTTGTAAACAAAATTGCTCTAAAAATATTGTGTTCTAATAAAAAAAATTTTTTTAATTAAGCAGATGTCTTTCTGTCGGTGCTGGTTACTTTATGAAATTTTCAAAGACGTGACTACAGCTCTCCATAGCGATATAAGTTTTTTGAACGAAACAATCATGTGACACACCTATTAATACTCCATGGGAGAATCTTCTATTGTTATGTATTTTATTTATCAAAATCCCCAAATTGGAAAGTGGTAGTAAATATTAACCAGGTGTCTACGTCTGGTGACACTCAAGATCTGTTTACAGGTATTGATGTGTTAGACTTTGCAGTGACCCAATGGTAGCAAAATAGTCCAACCAGTTGGCAGCCCCCTTGCCTGCCTTGTTGAACCAGGAAGCTGAAGTTCTTTCCTCTAAAATTAATAGCTTCTTTATTTGCATAACGACCTCCTTTGGTTCAGCTTGCAGAGGCAATTAATTACATTAGAATACCTCAAATATAGGGTTTCTTCATTGGGCTAATAATCCTCTGATAGGAACCATGAATTTCCCCTCTGTTGTCTTTTGCTAATGACCATGGTTTGTAAACCGTGGAATCCAGTGTATGGGGTGGGTGTGTATGGAGATTTTAGAAGAAAGAATACCATGTAAATACTGACTTAGGTACCAAAATATCATAACGTACATATTTAAAAGTGGATTCTTTGACTTGGAGCAGGATCATCTGCATTAGGAAAAACCCAGCTTGTCGACAGACTCCAAATAAGAATGGGCTTAGAAAAAGGTAGCAGTTTATCCTTTCTCGCTTATTTAAATCCAGAAGCAAAGGGCCCAGAGCTGTGACGGCCATTCTGCTCCTCCTTCCAGCTTCCTCTTTACCTTTCCCAGGTGTGGGCCAATCCCCATGCTTCAAAGTGATGCTCTGTGCGCTCTAGGGAATAGGAGGGGAGCAGGAAACAGAGGAGGAGGGCAGAACGTTCACTCCAATGGTCTCTTACGCTAACCAAGCCTAACTGCCAGGTCGTGCGTAACTGTACTGTTGCTGCATAAAAATGACCACAGCTGTAACAGTTAAAACAGCACCCACTTCTGGGCTTCCCTGGTGGCGCAGTGGTTAAGACTCTGCCTGCTAATGCAGGAGACACAGGTTCGAGCCCTGGTCTGGGAAGATCCCACATGCTGTGGAGCAACTAGGCCTGTGTGCCACAACTACTAAGCCTGCGTGTCTGGAGCCTGTGCTCCGCAACAAGAGAGGCTGCGATAGTGAGAGGCCCGCGCACCGCGATGAAGAGTGGGCCCCGCTCCCCGCAACAAGAGAAAGCCCTTGCACAGAAATGAAGGCCCAACACAGCCAAAAATTAATTAATTCATTCATTCATTTAAAAAAAACACAGCACCCACTTCTTATCAATAGTTCAGTTCCAGCTAGAAGTCTGGCCTGGCTTAGCTGGTCTCATGCTTAGGGTTTCACAAAGCTGAAATCAAGAGGCCAGACAGGTTGTGTTCTCATTTAGAGCTCAGCGTCCTTTTCTAAGCCCATTCAGGTTGCTGGCACAATTCAGTTTTTTGCAGTTGTAGGGCCAAGGTCCCCATCTCCTTGCTGGCTGTCAGCTGGTGGCAGTTCTTAGCTATGGATCCCCCAAGTCCCGTCCCGGGTGTCCCTCTCCGTCTTCACAACCAGGCATGGAAAATTTCCTTTGCAGTCTCTTCTGCTGCAAATGTTTATTGTGAGGGGCCCAGTTCCTTTCAAGGCTTCACTAGATTATGTGGGGTTCCCCAGGGGTTCCCCTCTCTTAAAATCAAGGTGTGTATAACCTAACGTAATCACGGGAGAGCTAGCCCATCATTTTCACAATCCTGGGGATTATATGGGGCTTGGATCAGCAGGGAGGAGTCTTGGGGCATCTTAGAATTCTGCCGACCACAGTAGTCCAGGAAATATGGTCTTCATTCTGGGTGGCTTAAAACCTGGGACCCAGACTTTTTTGAAGAGCCAGCAGCCTCTGCCAGAGAGATTATTCCTGTGCATGGTTTCATTCATCATTAGTGCTTGAAAGGAATGACAACAGTCTCTGCTGTTCTTCGTGAAAAATTTGATTAAAACAGAGAAGAGGCCAAGAAACACGGTCTTCCACTAATCACTGAGTTGTCTTTTCCAGGACCAGTGAGGTTTCAGATGACTCTTTGACTAGCCCACAACTTTGCAGGTATCTTATAATTTGAAGTGCTCCATTCTTTGGTTCTTGCCCGTGGAATGTGTCACTGTCTCCATTCTCTCATGTTGTATTTTAACGTAAGGGAGCATTCTTGTGTACCATACCAATTGTAATTCAGGGGAAACATACAGGTTTAATACACGTTAGGGAAACAGTTTGAAATAGTTCTCTCTTTCTGAGAGAATGGAGTCATGTTTCCCATAGAAAATTGTAAACTGTATTGTCCAAAGACAGCAACAGCACTATCTCCTGTCCCATATGTTCTTGTGTCCTGTGAATTCAACTCCCCTTCCATTTGGAGGTGGAGCCTATTCCCCGCCACCCCCTTGAATTGGGATGGAACTGAGTTAACTGAGTGATACAGTAGCTTCTAGGGCAGAAAAGGCCACGCTACACTGCCTGTGTCTCTCGTGACCCTGCCCGCTGCAGTGCTGGTCACCACCTGAGATGTCCTGCTGTACGAGGCTGCCATGTTGTGAGGAAGACCGGGCTGCTTGGGAGGAGACTCTGAGGCAGCAGAAGGGACAGGTTCCCAGTCTGCCCCCGGGTTCCTCCTCCCTGTGGTCCAGCACCTGCTGCCCTGAGACTGCAGATATGTGAGGACTCATGCCAGAAAAGCCCTTCCCAGACTGTTGCAAGCCCCTGCATCGTGGGGGAGCGGAGGGTGTTACCAGGAGGAGCTAATTGGAACATTCCTCTGTTCAGAACTGACAAACTGATTTGTCTAGAAGTAACATAGAAGCCTGTCTGCTCTGAGGATTTTCAAGACAAAATACAGATGCATTTGCTGTTTCAGTCAAAGACTTGCTGGGGATTTGAACATCTACACACTCTCACAGTGCAAGAGAAGACACAAAAAATCTAACCATCATTTTTCATTCACATTTAACAGTATCAACTCTGAGTCACAATATAAGGTGAGAAGATCACTGCTACAATGTTATGTATAAGTATAAAGAGTTGTGAAAAACAGGGTAATGATAATCTAAAATTTTAATGAGTAGTAAATAAAACAAAATTTTAATCGACGTATGCTTTCAGGAATTTTTGAGACATACCTATATTCATTTATTTCTTCTAGTTTATGAGTCCTCCAGGAGTTTTGGAGTCATAAGCACTTCACATTTATTTGCAGAGTAATACACTCAGCCTCTTATTCCTTGATAAATGTATCTTTTAAAAATTGTTTAAGGAGGTGGAACTTTTGCTCTTAATCCCTTCCAAATGGTAATCAGAGAAAATGGAGTTTTCCTGAGTATTGGTAACGTATACTAACATAAGTGTTAATATGAACAAACCAAAGTGTCCTCGTATGTATGGATAGGCTTTCTCAGGAAAGTTTGATGAGCTTGGAATTCCATTCTTAGATAACAATGTCAAAGGGTCCTCTCCATACCGTGAATAGGATTTTGTCTAAAATGAGTTATTAACAAGATGAAAGATACTGTGCTTAAAGTCTATTTTTAGCTGCCTTTGTCTGAAAAGACCTTAAACATATGATTCATGACAGAATGTAATCCCTTTTCAAATATCTCATGTGCTTACTTCATGCATTTTAAGCCCGGGGCACTTCTAGCCTGGAGCCCTTTCCACCAGGAAGTGGAGTGTCAGCTGGATTCCACATATATTTCTTTTCAAAGTTCCCATACTAATGCAAACATTTACTTCCTTTTTGATTCATCGCCATTAAGGTTATGGGAAACTGAGTTCAGCAGCCACGTTAAATGCCGACGGAAAGAAAGAGAGAGAGAGAGAGAGAGAGAGGGAGATCAGGGACTGAAGCCCTGATCTCTGCAGGAAAGGAGGTCCAAGTGACCACTTAAAGCAGAGCACTGGAGAATAATTTGATGCCATTTTTAACGTTAATCCTTTGCTTCTGTAACTGCCAGAATAGATGAAAATACTCCATACAGTATTTACTCCAGTCCTTGCACATTTACTCCTCAATAATTTTTATTCCTGTTTCATCATAGGGAAAAATCATTCTATTAGACTAATTGAGTGACTAGAAAAATAAAGATGATTAAATAAAATTTCTGGAATTGAGTGTTTTTTAAACTTTTTTTGTTATTTCTAACATATGAAGATATAAAGACAGTAACTTCTTTGTGAAAATCCCTTATAGAGTGTTATATATATAAATTATTGTAATCTGTTTAATTGTAAATGATACCTTTAAGGTATTAAAAAGAAGATCTTTTGAAATTCCACTCCTGGGTATATATCCCAAAAAAACCCAAAAACATTAATTCAAAAAGATACATGCACCCCAATATTCACAGCAGCACTATTTACAAGAGCCAGGACAGGGAAGCAACCTAAGTGTCCATCAACAGATGGTATCGGCAGGCGGACTCTCAACCACCGCGCCACCAGGGAAGCCCCAAATGTTGTATATTAATGCATATATGTGGAATCTGAAAAAAGTTGGTATAGACGACCTGTGTCTATACAGAAGTGCAGACACAGACGTAGAGAACAAATGTATGGACACCAAGGGGGAAAGGGGAGGGTGGGATGAATTGGGAGATTGGGATTGACATATATACGCTATTGATACTATGTATAAGATAGATGACTAATGAGAACTTACTTTATAGCACAAGGAACTCTACTCAATGCTCCGTGGTGACCTAAATGGGAAGGAAATCCAAGAAAGAGAGGATATATGTATATGTATAGCTGATTCACTTTGCTGTGCAGTAGAAACTAACAAAACATTGTAAAGCAACTATACTCCAATAAAAAATTTTAAGAAAGATGTGGTGTATATATACAATGGAATATTACTCAGCCATATAAAAAGAACAAAATTTTGCCATTTGTAACAACATGGAGGGACTTGGAGGGCACTGTGCTCAGTGAACTAAGTCATACAGAGAAAGACAAATACTATATGGTATCACTTACATGTGGAATCTGAAAAACAAAACAAACTACTGAATATAACAAAACAGAAGCAGCCTCACAGAGACTACTAGTGATTACCAGAGGGGAGAGGGAAGGGGAGAGGGGCAGCATAGGGGTAGGGGAGTAAGAGGTATAAACTCTTAGGTATAAAATAAGCTACAAGGATATATTATACAGCACAAGGAATATAGCCAACATTTTATAAAAACTATAAATAACTTTAAAAATTGTGAATCACTATATTGTACACCTGTAACTTATATAATACTGCACAGTGATTTTACTTCAATTTTTTAAAATTCCCTTTAAAAATAAAATTGAAAATAAATAAATAAAAATACATATTTCAATGAGAACAAATATTTACTTGACAGTTAAAAAAAGATTTGAAAAGAGTTTTATTATGGTGTTAATCACTTTCCTTGTGTTTTTGTTGCTTATCTGCAAAAAATAAATTTGGGTAATTAAGGTAAGAAAGAATAACATTTATTGAACATTTCTCTCTAGGGACTTTGCGTATATTATCTCAATTACTTTTAACAATAGACAAATTTTAAATACGAGATTCAGAGAGGTTAAGTCATGTGCCCAGCCTCACACAGCATGTTGGTGGCAGAGCTGAGATATGACACCAGATCTGTGTCTTCCCAGGCGCCATGCTCCTTTATGCTTCTCCCCTGCGAGAATCAGCACACCTGCTCCACAGTAAGGGCTTGTTCTGAATGTTGGGATGTGTTTGTGTTCTAAAACCTGCACTATGCTAAGAATAAAATCAAACAACAAAGCATATTTTTATGTTTGATTCTGGTTGAAATCTTAAGTAAAATCATGAAATACATTATTCTTTTAAAAACTTTTTATTAGAGAGTTTGTCAAATTAATATGAACAATAGGGAAAACAAGGTAGATTCCATTTCTTTACAATTCAATCATTTAATAGTCAAAAGTTCTCATCCATACACTGTCCAGAATTTTTCAAGTTACTTTCAGAAATATGCAGCTTGTTTTCTTGGCTAGGATCTAACACTGTCTTTTGAGAGAGAGAGAGACACACACACACAGAGAAGGGCAAGGAATAAGGGTGTATATATATATAGCTTTTAGTCTAGAACAGATGTGTTATTCAGGAAAATACTACTAGGTTATCCAATACCACTTCAACATTTCTGGAAAAAATTGTCTTCAAGTGAAAATGCTAATTATCTTCATGTTTAATTACAACACGGTCTAATATATTTTTATTTTCCTATATAATTAGCTGTAATGAAAAATATGATATATTGATAGTAAGATGGTGATTTTAATCATAGTAATAATAATTTCAGGTCTCTGTCCAGAATTTTACCATTGTCAGAGCATCTTCACGTACATGATCTCACAGGTAAGCTGAAGCCATTCAGTTTACTTTGTTCACTCAGCACTTCCGACCTCACCTAAAATAATCCATCTCCAGATGGAGATGAGCAAGGAAGTGCTGATTAGTAAACAGTCAGTAACTGGGGCACAGCCAGACAGATGGCCTCCTACTGGCCACCGGAGCAGCATTAGGAGAAGGATAGTGGCCAGAGGAGGGTGCTCCTAGAGGTCAGCCACCCATCCCGACAATAAGAAAGAGACGGGCTGTGAATGCCAAGTTCAGAGGAACCCACCCCTGCTCCAGACCTCGGTCTGGCTCAGAGACTCACTGAATTTACACCTGAGGGTCCCTTAGAAAGCTGCCAGATCCATCCTTTTTTCCCCCAAGAGCAAACCATATTAAGCTTTTGCCCAGTCTTGCATAGATGATTAGTAAAGCACACATAATTAAATCACAAGTCTCAAAATACCTTCCCACTGGGCAAGTATTTCCTTATTTTATTGTGAGACCATATTTAAGGAAAATAATCTCCTCTTGAAAACCTGCCAAAGAACAGGGAAGGATGCAGGTCAGGTCCTTTCCTCATCTTGCTAAGGACCAGGAGTAGATTTTTAGTCTTTGAAATATATGCTCCAAATATTTTCAGTATTTAAAAATAAAAAAGAAAGGATGATATGATTTGCCCAACCATTCGTTTGATATTTCCAATGGTCCAAAAGGAGGGGTTCAGTCACATCCGCCTTGAAGGTCTTCCTGGGGATCAGCCCACCTCCACCAGCTCCCATGTCATCATAATAAAACTGGGGGCTCATTATCCTGAAGGCTTTCAGAGGCACTTGGACCAAACCATGACAGTGGATGAATTTTCATATTTTTAAGATACTTCTTGGCAACCACACGATATGACAGGTGTGACTGCTGTAAACCTGATAATTAACTTTGGTCCATGACTTTAACATCTAGAAGAAGCTGTTCCACCATTTTTAATTTTAAAGTCAATTTTATTATGAAATTATATTACCACAGAAAAGAAAGCTAGGGAAACAGGGGGAAAACCTCATAATTCCACAAGGCTACCAAAGCAAATGACGTATTTATCTGGAAACATTTTATCTGCATATATTTGGTGTAATATAAATGCACATCAATTGGTATAATACAAATACCAGTGGGGGTCTCCACCCCTTGTAACTTCTCTCAATACTTCCAGTCCTACTGAATGCAGGGGCCTAGCATCTTCACGAGCTTTCCTACTTCTAAATCCCTCACCATCACATAATGGCCCCATTTTACCCTGTGTCAACCCAGGTATAAAACTCAGACTTGGGGCTTCCCTGGTGGCGCAATGGTTGAGAGTCCGCCTGCCGATGCAGGGGACGTGGGTTCGTGCCCCAGTCCGGGAAGATCCCACATACCGCGGAGCGACTAGGCCCGTGAGCCATGGCCGCTGAGCCTGCGCGTCCGGAGCCTGTGCTCTGCAACGGGAGAGGCCACAACAGTGAGAGGCCACAACAGTGAGAGGCCCGTGTACCGTATATATAACTGATTCACTTTGTTATAAAGCGGAAACTAACACACCATTGTAAAGCAATTATACTCCAATAAAGATGTAAAAAAAAAAACAAACCTCAGCCTTCTATCAACAACCCCTCACTCCTCCCATGCCACCCCATGCCATCGCCACCAGCACCATCAAGTACAAACACACCCCCTTCCAGACCTCCAATGCTCAGGGATAACCATTTTGTTAATGACCATATCTGTGACACTTTAAGGAGGATATGTACAGCAACAGAATCCGAAAATATTTTAATTTTATAATTACCTAAAGACCATTTCACATCTTCCTTTAATATTTGGACTCAGACTTTCTTTTATGGATTTTATTGTACCTGAAATTTCTGGTAAGTTTATTTTTTTTCTCTTTCTCCCTTCCTGCCTTTGTTCTGTCTCTTTTAACAAAAGCAATATATGTCTTCATTTTGTCAGTACGTTCATATTATTTATTTCAGAGGTTTCAATTCAAAATACTGCCTTGGATCTTTCTGACATCTTATCCTAATATGACCCAGTTGCTTTCCAAGCCTACCTCACAGTTGGACCCTAAAGTGTTTTATTTCTTTCATTCTGAGGTTAGATCCATGATTTCTTGAACCCCATCTCCTCTTCATTTGCATACATTGCGGTTGGTGTGTTTGCAGTTGATTCCTTTGGGTTGCTCTACGGGAAGTGTGAACCAGAAGTCACCTGTGGCAGGCAGGCAGATCGGGTTTGTTAGATTTGGTTTCATGGTGCTTCTTGGCCGCATCTACCTTTAGGCAGAGCCTGTACATCCTCCAGTTTCCTCCAGGATTCTAGGTGAAATGTAGTATTTCTCACTTTCTCAGCTGATGGACATTGTGATGACAGAATTCTAGGTTCAAATTATTTACCCCCAGAACTTTGATGCAAGGTTCCACCAACTTCACTGCTGCTATTAAGAAACTAGACCAGTGCTAGTCTGTTTTCCTTTCCAAGTAATGCAAATTCACCCTCCGTCTCTCTGGAGTCTTTAAATATGCCCTTTATCCTTGGTGTGCTAAAAATTTGAAAAGCTGTGTCTGCATGTCAGTTCTTGTTCATGGTCTCGTCAGCACAATTTAATCTAAAGACCCTCCTTTCTTCGGTTCCAGCAAATTCTACTCTCTTTTGTTAGCTTTTTCCCTCTGTTTCCTGGATTCTCTCCTTTTTTGGACTAGATTCATACTGACTCACTGATTGACCTTTTCGTCTCTTCTCACACATTTCCTATTTCTTTATCTCTTTGTCCAAAATCTGAGAGATTTCTCTGTCTATTCCTTTAATCCCTTCAATGGAATTTTACTTTTCTATTTCTAAAGTACATTCTACTAAAAATTCCAAAAATGTGAACAGAAGTGGTTTCTGGGCCAGCATGTAAGGAGCTTGGATGTTGTCAATCTCATCCATAAAACAAGAAAAAAAGCTAAACTGAAAATCAGTAGCGCTTCTTAAATCGATCAGAGAGCTGCGGTCACAGAGCAAACCACTGAACCCCCCAAAATGAAGATACAGACAGGCAGTTATGGAGAATCACACTTAATGGGGCAGAAGCCTATGAGTAGAAACTTCCTTGGGAACCAGTGTCAACTACTGCTTTTAAATTTCAAAAAATCCAAGAATTCTTTGGAGATTTTAAAATCCCTTTTTACCACAGTCTCTTCTTATTTCATAGAAGCATTATCTTGTTGAATCTTTCTAAACATACTAATAGGAGATGATTTTAAATCTTTACCATCCCCTTGATTTTTTTATGTGATTTACACAATTGGTAACAGTATTTATTCATCCTAGCAATTTTTTTCACAGGGCACTACTGGTGTTCTTCTGGTGTCTGGTGCCCCTTAGTTGTCTGCTTATGTTTGTGAATTGAAGGACTAGTTAATTACAGAAGGCTGCTCAGAGTTTCTTCTGAAGCCTTGGAGGTCTATCTCTACACAGTCCTCCCTTGAGTGGGTAGGTTGACTGTAACCTCTGCTCACCCAGGGAAGCTGTGGTGACTGGAAGGGTTCAGTGTAGGATGGCTGCGTGGCAAGCAGGCAGGACATCTGGGTCCTCTCCATTCTTGAGAGAAGAAGGCTTGACTCTGGGCGTCAACACCAGCAAGCACAGCCCTAACCCTTCCCATGTTCAGTGGGTGTGCATCTCATTTAACCCCGAGAAAAGTGCCACCCCAGAAAGCCTGTGTTTGTGTGTGTGTGTGTGTCTGTCTGTCTACAATGACGTGCAGAGCTCTTCCATTGACAGTTTTGCAATTCTTGACGTTGGTCTCTGCCCCACTTCCCACTCTCACTTCCCATACTTTTAAGAAGCAAGAGGAGGGTTTCTCTCGAGGACACTTCAGAAGGGAGGGACTTGCCCCTCCTCTCTCGCTATTTCCTATGCACGATCCAGCCTAGGGTTATCAGGCTCCGGACGCGCAGGCTCAGCAGCCATGGGTCACGGGCCAGCCACTCCGCGGCATGTGGGATCTTCCCGGACTGGGGGCACGAACCCGCGTCCCCTGCATCGGCAGGCGGACTCTCAACCACTGCGCTACCAGGGAAGCCCCAGCTCTGATTTTTTTTATAAATGTGTCTAAATGTTTTCCACATTCTACACGTTGATCAATATTACTGACTGGCTGTTCGTTCACCTTTCCTCCTCTCAGACCTTTTATGAATATTCTTCTTTGTGCTTCTTTACTGTTACTTTAATGGGATTTTAGGAAGGAGAGGAAATAATTCCATGTGCCCCATCTGCTAATGTGATCATAGAGAAAGGCAAGCACACCCCCCCCACAAGCATTCTGTATTCAGTATCTTCCGTGACTCTTTTCTTTCTTTTTTTTTTTTTTGCTGTACGCGGGCCTCACACTGCTGTGGCTTCTCCCGTTGCGGAGCACAGGCTCCGGACGCGCAGGCTCAGCGGCCATGGCTCACGGGCCCAGCCGCTCCGCAGCATGTGGGATCTTCCCGGACCGGGGCACGAACCCACGTCCCCTGCATCGGCAGGCGGACTCTCAACCACTGCGCCGCCAGGAAAGCCCTCTTCCGTGACTCTTAATGAGCATAATATTCCATTCAGAACCTGCCCATCATTCATTTGTTTTCTGATTTTGTATATTTATCAACTTATCACTTTTTATGCTGAGAAAACAGGCTACAATGAATATGATCTGTTCATGTAGCCTTTGCCTTCATTTCAATTATTTTCTTTGGATTGATTCCTAGAAATAGGACTCCTGAGTCAAAGGAGATATTTATTTTTATGACTCAAATGGTTTTCCAAAAAAGCGATGCCAATTTACAATGATACCAACAGTACATGAGAATACTCATTTCACCTTTTTTACCTCTGGTCACTAAAACTCTTTTAAATATTTGCTTTCCTGTGTCTTCTACATTTTTTAATTAGTTTATTAAGTCTCTGATTATTACTTTTGCCTGGCTCATTAGCAAAACAAATGGTTTAAACAAAGTAATCCCTTTGATTTCTTTTTTTTTTTAGTGAAAGCATAGACTTTATGCAGATTCTTTTGATTTTAATGTGCTTTTAACTAATAAATTCAGTAAAATTAATTCTCACATTTTATTCAATAATTTCTCCTTTCTCTACTTCTGAAAAAAATACAATGAAAGTCACTCAGAGAGATCTACTACCTACCTTCAGTGCTCCATTTCCACTAGAAATATATCACTTTTTCACTTAGTAATAAGTTTTCCTCTTGCCTGTGTAATTACAACACAACAGATGCAAAAGAAGAATAAACCAATTGGCTTTAACAGGTAATAAATTCCTTTAAAAAAAAGTTTTATGGTACCAACTAACATTGTTTGAGACCAACAAATAATTTGGTAAACAAAAGCCTTCTTCTGGCATTATGTGTAAATATATATAATTTTCAAGACAATGTAAGGTA
Organism: Neophocaena asiaeorientalis asiaeorientalis; assembly: GCF_003031525.2. Taxonomy (NCBI): domain Eukaryota; kingdom Metazoa; phylum Chordata; class Mammalia; order Artiodactyla; family Phocoenidae; genus Neophocaena; species Neophocaena asiaeorientalis. The sequence goes on along the minus strand of NW_020174431.1, from coordinate 780,640 downwards.
GATACTATTGTCTGTTACCTACGTTTTACTTAACAACAGTTTAGAAGCAGCAAAGTAGAAAAACCATTTGAGATTAAAGTAATCATGTTAGGCGGAACCTTAGAATGAAAAGTGATGGCTTTTAGCCAATCAAATCAGGGTCAGATAGAGAAAAAAATAATTTCAAATCATATTGTACAGATAACAACAACAAACCCCTGGATTTTAAATAATAATCAGTTGCATCATCAAAAAGCTTAAAATCTGTCCAAACACCATTTACAGAAAATTATTTTTAACATATTTTAGAAAATTATATTTATTTGATATTTTGAGTGTTGAAGTTAAAAAGTGGTCAACAGGAAAAGTATTTGTATGGAATATATCTTTGTTCAACATAATTAGATATAAATTCTGTTTAAAAATTTCAAATCATGAAGTTAAAATTTTGGAAGTCTTTCGACTCTTTTTTCGACAAGCACATTGGGGTTCAGTGTTGATTGGAATTCTATCCACATGTGTCTGACGATCAATCCACATCTATAGCACAAACATGGAATAATTAGTAAATTAAATAGTATGTTATGAATGAAGGCTGAGTTTGTACCCAGGGAAAAAGGTACCAATTATACATTACTGAAAATATAACTAAAAAGAGTATCGAGAGCTGTCATGGACTGAATGTCTGCGTCCCCCCAAAACTCAGGTGTTGAAATCCTAGCACCCAGTATGATGGTATCAGGAGGTGGATACTTTGGGAGGTGTTGAGGTCATCAGGGTGGAGCCCTCACAATGAGGTTAGCATCCTTACAAGAAGAGACACAAGAGAGCCTGCTTCTCCCTCTGCTCTCTGCCCTGTGAAGACACAAGGAGAAGACGCCTTCTGTGAACCAGGAAGCAGGTCCTCACCAGATACCGAATCTGCAGGGGCCTTGATCTTGGACTTCCAGCCTCCAGAGCTGTGACAAATAAAGTCCCATTATTTTAGCCACCCAGTCTGCAGTATTCTGTTATAACAGCCCAAACTAAGACAAGTGCTGAGAGAGAAATATTGACTCAGACAAACGGGAAAATGAACACGGGGTGTGTGTTAGTATCTCAAGATCCCTACCTTGCCTGGTGTCTTAGTGCATTTTATTTTCCAAAACTAGATTATAATTCAATTAACTGGAAAATACTAACCACATGGTTTCAGCTTATAGTAGAGGAATGATATGTGAAGATGATTCAGTGTGCACCCTGTCCAAGAAATACACATTTTCTTGGTCAACATCTTTAAACTTTCAGCTTTTCCACAAATATGCTGGTCAGTATGTTCCCAAGCACATCAACACTAATATAAAGATCATATCCATTATATATGAATATGAAAATTATGCAAGTGAAAATTATATTATATTTCCTCCAAGATTTAAAAATCTTGTCATTGTAACGATGTTAAAACATAATATCTACATGTTGATGAAGCCAGGAACAAGAGGACAAAATTAGATCTCTTTCTGATGTGTTTACCCATAACCTAAATCTGATAGAAGTTAAGAAAAATTCTATTCTGAAACCCCAGTTTAGCAAAGACTCTCATACAATCAAAGGAGATAAGTTCTAGGGTTACTAATAAGCTATAGTCAAATTCCATCATTCAAGGTACACACTGACATATAAATTAGGGGGATCATAGCATCCAGGATGGTCCCCATAGCTGCCTGCACCTTCCTTTACAATGCCAGCTGTCCTCTCATTGGGAACAATAACAGACATGCTTCCCTTATTTTCTGGAAAAAGAGTGAGAAAGGAAGGGGAAGAGCTCTTGATCATGTTTGAAAAGAAACACACCTGCATCCTGTTCTAATATTGTCGGAGACCAACAAATAATTGGTTAAACAAAGGCCTTGGTCTGGGTACTATACCTGATTTCCAAGACAATCTTATAAGGCCAGGACAAGTATTGTCCCATTTTTCAGATGAGGAAACTGAGAGCCAAAGTGTTTAAACGATTTGTTCAAGGATGCCCTCCTGATAAATGAAGGAGAGGATTTAAACCACAACTAAATTTTCAAAGCCAATGTTCTTAACTATTAAGCTACATTGCTGCCTTAATGTGTTGGAAAGTGTTGTGTTAGCCAGTCAGGTTAACTCCTGTTAACAACTAAATAATTGATAAAAGTGAATAAAGATCAGTCATGAATGAATATTCTTCAAATTCTCCAAGGACAAAAGAGATTTCATTCCAGAGGAGACATATCCTTCGCATGTTTTTCTAGCAGTGCTAAGGAGAGCTTGCTGAATGTAACACTTCTCGGGGACATATGCTGACAGGGTGGTATTCTCTGTTTCACCAAACATAGATACTGTACATTTAAGAATTACATGAAAATCTGCAACTATTCTTCTGGCACGACATCTCCTCTGCCCCTAGACAGAGCAGTGAAACCCTGCCAGAATATGGAATTTTAAAGAAGAGTAAGACAGTGTCTCTTACTGCCAGAATTCTTTGTTGTCCAGCTCACAGCTGTTCCTTAGCAAAGCAGTTTCTCAACCCTGAGGACACACCAACTGGTGAGAACAGTCGTGGATCACACAGTTCCTAAGTGTGCACTAGACGAGTGAAATTGTCATCATGTAGAAGCTACAAATTGAAATATCGTAAAACAATTAACGTGGATGCTGTGTCAGCCACACTCCTGAATCACATCCACATATTTCAAAATCCTAACAGCTTTTCCCCCAATTGGAGAAAGCAAAATCTCAAGGTATTATTCAATGCTATCTTTTGAAGTTTATGAAAATGAACGTACATTTTATTGTTTATTTTCTTGCCAGTGAAGTCTTAAATCACCCATTGTCTGAAAATTGTCCGGATGAACAGGTTCTGAAAGGAAATTTTCACAGTAAAGCCAACTCTGTTCTTTTAACAATTAAATGAATAAAGATGTTTATTTAGATCTTGATGAGGCAACCCTTCCGCAGAGAATGTGTAACTGAAGTGTTTCTAAATTCTCTCCCATCCTTGTCAATATATCCCGTCAACCCCATCTTCCGGGGGTACTTCCTCATCCACTTCTGCGTGAAGTCTGCTGAGGCAGCAAATCCACAGGGACCTCTCTTTTCTCAGAGATCCAGATGTGCTTCACAGCACTAAGTGGTGTTTTAGATGTCATTTTCATGTTTTCAAAGCTTGATAAAAGTGAATAAAGGTCATTCATGAATGAATATTCTTTAAATTCTAGTTTAAAAATTCTAAACTTAAAATTCAAGTTTTTAAGCTTTTTTAAAAAAGAAAATAGTCATGCATTCCTGTTGCATCTACTACAGCAAGAACAGTGCCTGATAAATGCATATTTACTGGTAAAATGTATGAACATTCTTTACTTGAAAGTACTAACTGTTGGGTAGTATAATGTCTCCAGTTCATATTCAGGGAAGTGTAGGGTCGTACTGCCACACTGGTTCATCCTAAGACAGAGGGAAGAAGACAGCTGAAAGATGGACTTAGTTGTAACTGTGTGGATATTTAAGAAATTGGATGGTATAATACAGAAAATCCATTTTCAGATTTATTCTAACACTGGTTCTCTTATTGTATTCTCTTTGGACTCCTTGTGGAGGTAAAGGAAAAGGAAGGCATCTCTGAATATATATCACCACATTAAATGTAGGCTAAGAAGGCATCTTCTCTTACAACAGTTGATAATTATTAACTTTTTTATTCCTGCCCCAATTCTGGCATCACAGGTAAATCCATATGTCAGTCAGAAGGGAGTCCAGACTATCCTTTTTATGTACTATATAGAATAGGTTAGTCCCAATTTGAAACATGTGTCATATTCACCGTCCTCTTAGTGCTAATATTCATAAGCTTCATTTGACTTTTTTGGTAAATATTCTGAAGACTATTAACTTATATCTTTTTCTCCCAACTAAAAGGTAAGGTATTTCATAATACTTGCAAAGTCAGGTAATTGATTCCAAAAGGAACTCAAAGGTTAGAATTGCAATTTCCTCTAAAGGAAACACCCATGTTTGGAATCTTTAGAAGCTGTCTTTACATTATTAACAGCCCTACTTATAGTTGACAGACAAGTAATAATGTGGCCATCTATCTCCAAGACAGCAGAGCTGAATATATTTCTAACATTATAAATGAACTTTAAAAGCCCTACAGACAAATTTCATTAAAATAAAGAATGTAAATTTGGTAAATGGAGTCTTTGGATTTTATTGATGAATAAATCTTTACTTTTCTACAACTGCTAATAAGGATCTTGAAGGTTAAATAAATAAAATAAACATTTCCTATGTGTTGGATGCAGTGCTCTTTGGGCCAGCGTGGTGTAGAATGCTTTTAGGATGACTGCACTTACACATTCTCAAAGCTGGGCAAAGGCATCCCGTAATATTCTGTAGGCAGAGCAGCAGTCATGGCAGAGTCCTGATCTTCCACAAATGAAACCCAAGAAGGATTCTCCGTGATCCAACATAGATCCTTCTTGCTACATAAGGCTGTCCAAGACCGGCAGAATGATATATTTCAGAATCTCATCTCGACCAGGTGAAGCTCAAAAGTGTACCTCTGGTGGTTTAGTGAGTTAGGTTAAAAAGAGTTAATTAAAAACAGTTCTTTCTTAATATGGTACAGAAATTACCCTTTTTAAAGAAGGAATTCTCTTTCTCCTAGGAAACAGTTTTGACCATTTCTTACCCTAGGTCGAGAGCATCCAAGTGTTCTTGGACATTTGCACATAGGACAGTCTCAAGATTTGCTGTCTCATGTCTCAGAATCGCTCCACATTTAAGAGAATCTTTGAATTTGGGTAAAAATATGTGGTCCTACTAAGGATGTTTAGCTTAGTGGTGTCTTAAAAAGTGTTTGTTTTTTGAAATGTGTCAGTTACCTGGTGAGATTTATCAAAACTTCTGGTGTGTGTGTGTAGAGCAGGCAAGAAATAGATAGAAATTAACTTTGGTTTCAAAGAATCTTCTGGCATTGAAACCAGCTTAGAAAAGACTACCTTGTCTGACACACCCACTTCCACAAGTGTAGAGATTTACAATAAATCAATGAACTTACCCAGCGAATGTAAATCATAGCCAAGTTCCCAAGAGCCAGGCTCTTAACTTGCTGGAAACGGCTTTTCAAGACATGACAGCCTTCTGATGGCAGGACAATTTCTGACAAAGCATTTGCTGATAGATATTCCGATATCATACATCAAAAGGATGGCTATTTACTTCAATTTCTATGAAGTCATTCATTCATCATTTATGTCATAATGTGTGCTAAGACCCTGGGATTCTGGGACCTTGAGACACAGGATGGAGAAAACTCCAGCCCTGCCTCCTGAAGCTCAGTCTTATGAAACACACACACTGAAACATCAATTCATCAATTTTCTTTCCCTCTTCAACATCTTATAGATTAACAGGAATAGAAAAAATTTTTTCTGACAACTGTACATCACTCTATTTAGTCAATAAACAATGAAGTCTTCTGTGTGCTAAGCATGCTGGCTTTGCCAATGTGAACACTTGACCAATAAAAGATACAGTTGCTGACCACCAAGAAATCATCATCTAATTGGGAAAAAAATGTACATCACAGAAAAAAATGGAGGAAAGGTATAACTAAATTGACTAGTGATAAATTGATTCTGCTATGAAGCAATAAACTGAACGGGAAGGCTGAATGTTGGTAAAGGATTTGGGCAACCAGTCAAACTGGGCAAAATGCTAACTCAGGTCCCCTGGAGGCATTGCAGTCAGGCGAGAAATCTAGTCCAGGATGGAAGTAAAAATCACACCCCAGCCAATATTTTCATCACCTGATATTTCTGAGCCCCAAATGCATCTGGAAATGTACTGAGTGCAAGTTCCTGTCCTTGAGTGAAAAGGGACTGGGGCTTGGCCAGCTACAACTGCCCTGCAAGGTAAGCACTACGGATGCCGTTTCACAGATTAAGAAAATGATCCTCAGACAGGGTCCATAGCTTCTTCAGAATTCCTCAGAGAATAGATGGGTGAACTCAATTCAAACCCAGGCCTATGTGTCAGACATTCTGTATCCCCCTGTTGTCTCCCCCTCTTGCTGTGCTGACTTTATGCCAGATTCATGGAGAAATGAACTATAAAATGAAATAAGTCACCAGGTCAAAAGGTGGGACCGAGGAAATGTCAAGAAACAGACTGCAAAACAGGCCGTAGCACGTTGCTGCGTGTTGTAACAGGAAATCACGTCTGAGCGTGGGAAACCCATAGCTGCACAAGCCCTGCCGGGCAGTGCAGGACAGCATAGTCACGGTGACTCAGAGCCTCGGGGACGGACTGGCATGGATCCCCAGGCGGGGTTACTAAAATGACAGGAATCTGTGGAAGTGACTATTGTCAAGAAAGGTTTCTTGGCAGTAACATTTTTCTTCCTCTTGTCTGTGAAAGGTGTAAAGAATTTGGGTAGGAAATGAGCAGAGAGGTGAGTTCAAAGCAAAGGGCACAAATGACTCATGGATCAGATGAACAGTGACAAGATGGGAAAGTGAGAGATGCAGCAAAATCCCTCTCATTTGGTTGAGGGTGGAGCAATTCCCAGGTCATACCCACCAATTTCTTGCCATAAGAAGATGCCAGAAAAAAGCAATGTCCAGTCTTCAATTTTTCAGTTAGGAAACTCTTATTAACATTCTGCATCTTTGATTATTTCATTCCTTATAATATCTTGGAATGATATTTAAACATGACTTCAAATAGAAGCCCCATACTATTTATTTAAAGTCCATTTTCAAAATTCTTTTAAAAGTAATTACAGGAAATTATCAGCCTTTGTATCTTGCTGGCTGACACATCATATAAATCAACCGATGTGTCACTTCTGATCAAGCCCATGTAATCATGTTACATGACAGGAACTGACGGTCATAAATAGACATGATAACCTAATTTGGAAAGCTCAGAGAAATGCAATTCCCTTTCAACTTTAGTTCAAAAACACTGGTGAAACTGCGGAGGATTGGCATATTGATGTAACTTTGAAGAATATTTGTAACATTTTCTTGTTTCAAACCTGGAATCTATCTCAGTTTCATACTTCAGATATAAGCTCATAAAAATGTGTAATATAAAATATTTATAGCAAATGTTAAAAAGAAAGTAATGATGTGATTATCTGATTCAATTGATTTTTACCCAGTTCACTCAGTAATAAGAGTCTCTTTGAGGTGCAGCGTATAATCAGGGGTCTCTTCCCTTAGCAGAGAGTAACAGCTTGCCAATGACTCTATATTGAGAAAACCAGAGGCATTTAATGGAGAGAAGAAAGATGTATTCAAAATTGTGCTACCCAAGTGCGGTTGCCAAACGTTGAACTTCACAAGAGAGATGAACACCACAAAAGCAAGAAACTGCATCTTTTGGACCACCTAGCATATCGTGAGGAGGACTTGACATGCTGAAGGCAGGATGGGAGTGGAGGTTCTTGTTTCTTAATGCTGGAGGCTGGCACCTGCAAGGCACATGTTAGAAGTTATACACGTGTTAAAGACAGGGACTGTTGGGCAAGGCTTGGGCCAGCTCAGCTCTGACCATTGTCCTGCGTTGGGCAGATTACTCAGGTGGCTAGGTGTCATTCCAGAGCCCAGAATGACTTAGGCACTGCTGTGTGTGGGTCCCTGCTATTATCCTTCACTTGCTGTATGAAACCGACCCAGCAGAATGATGCAGTAATGTGCCTGTCCTATTTCTACCCTCACTGGCTTGCAGTCCTATCTGCCTTATCCTTGTGTATGAAAGTGGTGAGGTTTCAGCCACGATGAAGGATACACTTATATCCTACAGGCTAATTTATCCGGATATACACACAAGAGTGCTTTGACTATTTGATACCATATTATGTTGTGGGAGAAGAAATGTTATAATCCATGTTTCTAGGAGTATGACACCTTTTCTGTGTGTAAATCTGACAATGAATGATTTCCTTCTATTTTTCCTTCTACACAAGTTAAAAAACACAGTTTAGTACCTCTGAAGAGTAAGTTCGAAGGAGGATGAGGTGAGGCAATTAGGTAGAATGTCTGTTAGGAACCTCCCATGTTCCTCCCAATTAGTGTAGTGGTATTTTTATCCAAAAAAGGGAGATAATGGGTGATGATAATGTTCTTCTTAGGAATATTGACATGAGGTTTGCTTCTGATAGTTCATTTAATCCAAATAATGCCTTCCCCCAACACACACAGAAAGAATGAGATTAGTTATCTCTAAAATTTACCCCAAGTTATTTTCTCACAAGTCTGAAACAGGAAGATCTAGCTTTGAAAAATCTAATAAAGTTTATTTATTTAAAAAAATCACATAGCTGACAATCTAATGAATTATATTCATGTTTCTGGTGAAATCTTCAATTAATAAAAAGAGGTGGCCACTATGGGGACTAGACAAGGAAGAATCAGGAAACAAAACTATTGTGGTATTTGTACAACTGTGCCAGAGAGTAAGATAATAAATCTAGCTGACCTAAATCTTTCTGGAACTAAAAAGGGCATTCTATTGTGAAGCAATTATAGTGAATGTCTGTTCATGACCTAGAAAAAGTACCTCTCAAGAACACCCATTTCCTGTCATCATTTAACATGATTTTGGAGTTGTAGTAAATGCAACAAGACAAGAAAAATTAAATGTAAATAAAAGAGAGGAGATATTATAAACACATTTTGATGTCCATCTTTCAAACATCTCTTTTATAAGACATTTGACCTGCTGACACCACCACTGAGCCTGATTCTGACCCCACTAGTTACTGATCAGGCGTACTGAACACCTGCCATGAGAGTAGCCACCCACAGCCTGGCTAGCAGCATCTGACTTATGTGTCTTCGTTCAAAAAATAATTGCGCCAACCGTATTTGCTTCCCAGGAAAATAGAGATGATTCTTTCCACTAAAAGTGGAGAGAGCTAAAGAAGCAAAGGGAACTAGAAGGAAGGGAGTTGTGAGCAGAGAAAGGCAGAGAAAAATGGGGGTGCTCCTCTGAGAAAGCAGCCCTAGTTCTTGACATCTTCCACTGTCCCTGGGAAATAAAAATCTCTGCTCAACTTTTGGTTCTTAGATTCCTGTGAGCTCTGCTTGTAATCATTTAATAGATAGACAGTCTCTGTTTCTTGAAACTGGAAGACCCCTGAAAATCCAGGGTAGATAAAAATATTTAAAGTCCTCAGCAATTACTGAGTGCCCATGATGTGAGATTTCCTCACTTGCCTTCTCAGTAATCCAGGACATAGGAGTCACCAACACTAGGTAGCAGGGGATACAAACCACATGAAACAATACATGACCTGCTTATGGCACATGACGATGAATAATGGAGAGAGGAGAGAGAATTCAGACGCAAGCATTCTGACTCCCAAGTCCATGTTTTTAACTATCTGCAGGGCTGCTGCTTCCCTGCTGATATTGTGACAATCTGTCTGCAGAAATGAAGAGAATAAAAAAGAAAGCTATTAAAACTGCTGTCATTCTTTGATTCTAAAATGTAATCAATTGGAATATTTAAAATCACTTTACTTATAGCAATTTACAGAAAAAACAAAACACTGAAATAATTTTATACTTTTTTCTAAGGAGGCAGTAAGACATTTTTATTCATACAATTTTATACTGCCTCCTTCTGTAAGATTTAATCTGTATTTAAGTTTAGTGATCTTCATTTCATAGTTTAGATTTTCTTCTGAAAGATATTTGGCCATTATGTATGTCTTCATGGGGACTCATTGGTTCTGATAAGCTGCACTCATCATTTTCAGGCTTGACACTATAATTTCAAGGATTATAGAGAAGATCAGAGTTTATACTTCCAGTTTGGTCAAAATTGTGGTTTTCTTTTTTTTAATTAATTTTTATTGGAGTATAGTTGCTTTATTTTTTTCTTAATTTATTTACATAAGGATAAAAGTCAATGAACTTTATCTTAGAAGACATCTAGAAACTACAGACTGGTATTTAGTACCTAGTGATAATCTCTCATGATGCATGAATCTGTTACCACAACCTCTCTGAGTTGAAGAATTGCATGATCTATTGGAGACATTTAAAAACTACATACCACATTAAAGTGGTATGTAGAAGCATTGTCTGTACATACAATACAGTTTTGTTTCTATACTCTATCACCTGTAATCACTTCTCAGGCAACTGACAATTTCTGACCCAAATTTAATTTAAATTTCAGTTGCATCCAGTGCTACCAATGCAAAGAGCCCATGTGACAGCCAAATGGACTGATGTCATCTCAGCCCAGATGAAAGCAATCTGCCAGCAATGACAGCTCTGCCGGGACCC
>NW_020174431.1:721691-770301 GCF_003031525.2 Neophocaena asiaeorientalis asiaeorientalis | reverse complement strand
CCGTGACAGCTGTAGAGAGCACTATGGTTGACATGGATTATAAACCAGAGACATTAAAATATGAAGAAAGCATGCACTTGAAAATGATAGAAACGGTGATGAGAGAGTTCAGTAAGATGGCCAGTTGCCAAATAAAGGCAGAAAAATCAATATTTTTCCTATATGTCGGCAATAAAAATCATTTTATTATTCCTCTGTGGCCATTGGGAAATGTATTGGAAATGTTTATACTGTTATAATCTTTACCCTATTATAACAATAACCTCACGATAATGAAAATACCTTGCAATAAACTTATCAAACAACTTTCCGGAATGATACGAAGAGGAGCATTCCTTCTGCCAGGAATCGTGGTAAACGCGCCACATATGACATCTCGTTTAATCCCCACAAGAACTCGTGTAATAGATGTACCACTTATGAGAAAAATGCAAAATATGAGGCTTAGAAAGAAGTTCATAAAGTTCAGAAGATCATATTAAGAGGTGAAACTGAGATAGTTTGTAAGTTGCCGTACTCACTGGGTCTTGAACCTCAAATCTACATCTCTCTAATTCTCAAGTTCCAATAAATTCCCCATAATTGTGTTGTTTCAAGAAAAGTATTTTATCTCAGAGAAAGTGCCCAGAATAATACTTTTCCAAAGTTAACAAAGGGCTCTCTTATTTGCTGGAATTTTTATTTCTTATTTAATTGGACACTTTAGCCATGATAAGGAAAAAAATAAAAATAGATGAAATTTTATTTCAAATTTTTCAAATACTCCTCTGAAAAATATTAGAACCATTAGAACTTTCTGACACCATAGCCAGAATCAAAACCTCTGAGGAACTTTTACGTTTTTCTGTCCTCAAATTAAGGAGGGCTCAAGTTACAGCCTTAAAAAGGATCTGAATTGGTCCACCCATCTCAAATCTCTGTGGCTACACATAACCAAGGCACCAAAACAACACCAAATGGTATGTGTCCAGAAAAAATGAAGTCTTTAAGTCAAGATAATGCAAAATTTCAAAGCACAGAAAAGTGACAAGGTGATGAGCAAAAAGTTTTCTTAAATTAGATAGGCTCTAGGGACTGTCTGCACTTGTTTTCTTCCAGTTTGAATGAGAAATCCCATTAAAACTTTGATGTCAGCACTGTTGGTTTTCTACATTTTATTTCTCAATTGCAGCCCATTCTTAAAATGTGGATTATTGAATTACATATTTACCAAACTGGATTTGAAAGCAAAACTATGTAAAACAAAAACACTATTGAGTTAATAACCTAATAAGCGCTGACATGTTACCTTGAGGGGTTTGTGGGAGAGACAAACGTTTTATCCACCTGCTCATGAGTCATCATGGACCTTATCCAAGTTAAATCTTGGCAATATTGCCTCTTTTTAACCTTATTCATTACCACATTTGGCAATTACTGAAGTGATTATAAATAAGTGATTTCCTGTAGACCTTGGAACCACCATAAGCAGAGCATCAACATTACCTTTAAAAATAAATTAAACGAAGGAGTCACTATTTTCGCCAGACCACAAGCTCTGATCATGCTACTGGGAAAGGCTTTATAGAGTTGGAATTCTCTGCTACCACGTTTAACTCACCACCCTCCTCTTAGGGCACCACTGGGGGCTTCTTGTCCAGACAGCCCCGAGAGCCAAGTCCCTTGGAAACCAGTGAAAGCTCCAGGCTTGCTTGTGATCTGTTGAATGAGAAGGAAGCTGGGAGAAAGAACATTGACAAAAGCACACGTGAACTACTTAACACAGCAAAGGTGGTGGCGAGGTTAGGACTCAGAGTTACAGCTGTCACAGTCCCTGTTGCCGAGGTACCTTCTGACGGTACTGGTGTGGCTAGAGTATCACCACAGTATTATTTCACAGAACACATGAAACATTCCAGCGCTTTATTGTGGATCCTGTTTTCCATGAACTTCTGGGTTGTGATCCAGTCCATACAGGACAGGGGTCCACAGCGTAAAATGCTGTCCCACAGATGCTATTGTTGAAACCCTCTGAGAGAAATAACCAAGGCTGCTCTGTTTAATGCTGATACCACCTTCAGATGATCATTTAATGCCCCTAATCAATGGCATTGCTTATGCACATGACTCTACATGCCTCCCAGAGTAAAATCAGGAGTCATTTATTCATTCAGCACATTTTTAGGAAGCACCTACTGGATGCAAAGCAGTGCCCTAGACACGTTGGTTGTATCATGAGCGGAAGAGACAAAGATCCCAACGTCGTCCAACTTACTTTCTGGTGAGAGAGACGGTTCATAATCACAAAACACTAAACAAGTAAATTATACAGTATGTTAGAAGGTGATAAGTGCTCAGGCAAAAAGAAAAAAATAGAGTGGAAAAGGATTTGGAAATATGAGAGCTTGGTGAAGTAGGGAGGTTTGGACAGATCTCATGTTTGTAGAATAAGAAATCAAATTTTTAAAAAACATAACTAACAGGCAAAGCATCAAGGTTTTAGATACTACACAATGCAAAACTAAAATCTGGCTCTGTCCATCTCATCCCTGTGGCCAGCCTCTGCCTCCCGCCCCTGGAAAGTCCTGGTTTCATGACCGTTGCACAAACAGGCAAGGAGGGCTGGCTTCCATTCCATCTCCATGGGCACCTGCTCTGCTGCCTTCACATAATTCTTAGGAGGCAACTTCAGGTCGATGTCATTTAAGGAGAGTGAGAATCCAGACAGCACACACGGGAACCACCACAGAGATAACAGCTGCCCTTTGAGGAAAACTCAGAGGACAGTAGCAGGGATTCCACATGAAAGTCAGACACTCGACAGGTTTTTATGTCTCTAATAAAGCAGAATTTTCAAATTGCACCTCCAAGTAAAGGGATGCTCTATAAGTATTTTAGAAAAAAATGAAATCAAATTTGTCTGTTTCTTTCATAGTGACAAATCTTGCACAAATTCATGATATATGTGTGTGTGTGTGTGTGTGTGTGTGTGTGTGTGTGTAGAGCAACTAAAATTGCATTAAAAAGATAAATTTCAGTTAATTCATGTGGAATGGGCAACAAGAGAATTAGTCCATTCAGGCTGCTGTTAAAAAATACTACAGATGGGGTGGCTTAGAAAAGACATTTATTCCTCATAGTTTTGGAGGCTGAAAATCCAAGGTCAAGGTGCAAGCAGATTCCTTGTCTGGTGAGAGCCCACTTCCTGGTTCACAGACAGCGTCTTCTCACTCTGTCCTCACATGCAGGAAGGGGTGATGGGCTCTCTGGGGTCTCTCCTATAAGGACACTAATCCCATCATGAGGGCTCCACCCCCATGACCTCATCACCCCCCAAAGACCCCACCTTCTGACACCATCGCTGGGAGCTAGGTTTCCGCATATGAATTTTTGGGGTGACACAAACATTCAGTCTATAGTGATAGGATATACTTTTCTGAACCTGCAATAAATAAATAATAGCCTTTGGAATAAAAGGACCTTTAGTAGAGATGGCTGAGGGTTGCGCTTGACCGGGGATTGTAGGATTTGAGCAGTGACAAGGTAAGGACAACCCTGGGGGGGCAGAATTCCTTGTGTCAAAAATGAAGAGCTGCTCACCTGTTGACAGATGACAAATTTGGGTCCCCCAGTGGTTGCTCGAGGTCGGCCTGTGCAAAGTCACAAATTGAGTGAGTGCGGAGCCGTCGAGGGGTCGAGCGGGCCCTGGGCTTCGGGGAGGCTGGGGCTGAGCTGCTCTCTGCAGGTCCATCCAGTCAGCTGGGGGAGGGCCAGGAGTCCACGAGGACTGGGCTGGACCATCTGTTACTCAGGGCACAGCCGGCAGCAAGGGCCTCACACCCCCACAGGTTCTTCTTGCCCTCACTTTCCACGAGGGGGATGCAAAGTGGTCCCGATGGGTGCTGCACGTGTGGGGTTCTACATCACTGCTGATGAGCCCACAAGTCTTGTTCGGGGGGCTGCTGGCAAACCTGCCCATCCTCCCCTTTGGAGAGACGTGCTCTCTGGTAGCCTGGAGGGTAAATAAAGCTCTTCTGGGGAGGGGAGGGGAGGGGAGGGGAGGAGAGGAGAGGAGAGCAGGTGGCCTTTGTGTGAGGTTACAAACGTGCCCCGACCCCTACCTCTGCTAGACTTCTGGCAAGTTCTCCCATTCTTTTAGCCATGCTGATCTATCTGATCAGAAAAAGGGGCCAAATCCACTTGGCTTGTCCCATGCAGCGTTTAACTAAAGTACAACCAAGGTACAAGGGCAAAGCTGTGGATGTTCAGGGTCATAGACGGACTTTGCATGGACTATAAAAAGGGCTCAAAGATGTCTGTTGAACCGAACTGGTATTTTACTTTGTGAGAGGGAGGTACACATTTCGTTTAATTGACCCTTACTTAACATGAAGTTTTTATGAAAATTGAACTTGGCCCATATTTCACAACTTCATATGGATTATCTTAACCTACTTATCTAGTGATTATTTCTATTGCATTTCTTCAGGCTGGCTTTGAGGAAGGCAAGTTCTACAGTGTCATTCCGCATATACTGACTGAGTTTGCAATGCGCTGGGCACAGAAGCCATGTGAGGTCCTCAAACCCCCAGCTCAGGGTTTACATACAGACACAAAGGCCACAAGACAATGGATTCTAACACGAGTCAATCGTGCCTCAAAATCCTCCTGCAAGTCTGCCCTTCTCTCTGTCTTCAGTACATATTCATCCTTCTCACCTGAGCGACACTCCCCTTACTCCACTACCTTTATCTACACAAATCCTTCCTGATTCGGCTTAGAGGTCTCCTGAATGTCTGTCCATCACTTTGAAGATAAAACTCTCTCACAGGACACCACAAGCCCGGGTGCTCAGCTTCCCTGCACCGCCCACCACCTGGCTTCCTCTCTCTCCTCTCCCTTCCCTTTTCCCGTCTGGAAGTGTATCCTGCTATCTCATGTCTCTGGGCTTTGCACTTTTCCTCTGCCCAGAATATTCCTGTTTCTCCTTAAAGGCTGGGGAGGTTCCTTCCCTCAGTTCACAACAGTTGAAATGTCTTGACTCTTTCCAAGACCCTTTTGAAATGATGTTCTTTTGTGCTCATCGTACCTTAAACTTGCTTACAAACTGCACTTCTATGTATTATAATTATTTTTAAAAGTTCGATTCCTTTCCTAGAATGTGCGCTTAAGTGAAAGCCCACCTCAACATGGCTATGAAGTGGAGAGACTCCTTTTATAAGACACTGTGTCTGTGGTTTCCCTGTTCCTGCAGGGAGTCCATTTCCCACTGGACACGAGAGGGTCTCCGTAATACTACAAACAAGTTTTTATTGAACTTCCGGTGATGTTCCCTACCTCACAAGGTAGCCTCTCCCATTGCTGGAAACTCTGAATATCAGGAAGTGTTTATCTATGATTAAATTAAGCTTCCTTGTCATTTCTACTCAGTGGTTCAGTTCTACAGTCTAGACCTACATAGATGATGTGGAAAAGCCAGTTTCATTGTAGTAAGGACGCCATCCTCTTCTTAAGAGTCTCCACTTTTCTAGACCGTATAATCATGGTACTCTGGGCTGTTTGTCCAATGGTAGTTTTCCCAGAGCATTTTTATGTGGTTTGCCAGGCTTCTTCAAGATTTGAAGATTGGCAATATCTATCATTAAAAGCTGCTTTCTGGAAATAATATAAATGTGGCCTGAGTTGGGCACAGGAACTGATAGTACCCTGCACATGTATAATGTTTTACATCTTTTCATCCATTTGAGAAGAATTTATGGTGTGCCAATCAAATGCTTGGCATTCCTTTGGGTGCTGGCGACACATAAGGCAATCTTTGCCTTCTAAAAGCTCACGACCACACAGAGAGCAATTTTCCTCCAAAACCACTAGAACTGATAGTTCTGTCTCTGGTCTGTTAGCTCAAGGGAGGAGTTTCTCCTTTTTCATATGCTAATCTTTCATACATTGAACAAATTGTGTAGAAACAAATTCATGTCTGATGTTTCACTTAGCATGACTCTTGTTCCAGCCAGGCCTCTTTCATGTCTCAGGACTTCAGGCAGTAGAGACACACTTAGGCTTGTCCAGAAGAAGCAGGTGTTACACGATCAGGACCCAGAGTCCCCGAGCAGAGGGGACGTCGGGGCCAAGATCCTTCCTTTCCTGCTCCATCCTCGTCTCTCAACATTTTACCCATTGTCTTTATAACTATTAATTATAATTGCTACATACCATTCCCGCAAGAGCTTACTTACCTTTGCTTTATTAACCCGTCCCCTTTCTCCACCAGATAGTTAAAATATTTCAGTTTTCTTAAAGCAAACTTTGTTTTATTGTTTTCTCTCTCTCTCTCTCTCATACATATATACATATATATTATGTATACATATATATTAGATATGTAATGGATATATGGATATGCAGAGATATAGATAGATGTATCCATCCATATAGGGAGATCTATGTATTTTTTCATCAGTAGACATACAGCTGTCTATATATTGGGTATCTATCTATTATACATCTATTATAAAGAGAGATCTATATCTAAAGATATAGGTACATATAATATGTAGTCTATCTATCTCTATATGTATCTATATCTATCTATCTAGAGAGAGAGGAGTTCGTGCATTTAATTATGAGATTCCTAAAAGAGAGCCATAGATTGGCAAGTTAGATGGGGTAAAAAAGCAGAGAAATGGTCACCCCACTTTTAAATGATCTAGAATGTCTCGGCTGAGAACAAAGCCATTTGAGAAACATGATAACGATGGAAGGAAAAGGAAAGGCAGTTTAGGTAAGCAGAGCAGCCTCAGGATTTTTTGAGGCTCAAACAAGGAATAAAAGCCTGAGATGAGACAGGTGAGAGGCAGGTAATGAGTGAGGGACAATTAGAGAAAGAGGATTAGGGAGGAAAGAAGGTTATTTGGGGACAGAAAACAGATGGTTTTGAAACAGAAAGTAGGGAATTGGGGAAGTAAAAATAGAAACTCATGGGAGCTTGACAACCAGGGCCAAGGTTTTGTAGCAGCGGGGAACGAGGAAAGCTTGGACCGCAGCGACCTTGGGCCGCGAGGAAAGGAGAACGTTGATCTGAATGAAGAGGGAGGCGGGAGAAAAGCAAACAGGAGTCATACGAACCTAGAGGGGACACATCTGCCACAAGATTGGAAATGCCAAAGTGGTCCAACTGTACCAGAGTCAGGAAGACGGTTGAATTTTCAAATCCATGAAAAGTTTTGCTTAAGGCTTGGCTGCATCGTGAATAATGCCCAGCGTGGGGCAGTTTACAAGAAGGGAAGTGGTAGCAGGAGAGGAACAGCTTCGTCCACATGCCATTCTTCCCCAGTCACCTGTGCAGTGTCCTACTGTCGGCCAGCACTCTGTCCCCATCCTCCCAGCCTCCACATCTCTGTGCATCCCGCCCCTTCTCTCCGTACGGGTAGCCTGGAGGAACACCTCCTTTTCTAGGATGGAATCACACACCGCTGAAGATTTTATGAAAATCTTCATAAAACATTAGTCTTCAGAAAGACTGATTAGTTGGAAGGAGTGCCAGTGACAGTTCTGTGTTCTGTTTGCATATCCCTCAATGCCTAGCACATGGCCAAACACTAACACAAAAAAAATTTGTCAAATCATCTGAATTGTCCAGTTCCAGATGTTACTGATTTATAAACATTGGTAAGTCTCAGGCTGACGTGAATGGATGCATTTTTCATTTCCATGAATTTTTATAACATCATTAAATCTAATGAAGGAAGTGACATTGTTAAGGGCCTTGGTTATAGGAGGAAGATGAGGGACCACAGCCCTCCAGGGAATATTTCAAAGCCAGCTATTTCTGTATATCAAGTTCATGCATTTTACTGCATAAAATTTAAAACTACAAGTAAGACTTCACCTGCGCCATCATCTCAAATGAAGATCAGGTTTGTTGCCAGCCTTGGACTCACAGCACACGAGGCAGAGCTCAGGAAACACAGAAGTGAGGACTTTGGGGTGACACAGAGCAGGAGACAAACCCTAGATATACCCCTCCCTGCGTGAGGATAGGGTAATTATTGATTCCCTCCGAAACTCGGTTTCAGTGTTTCTCAAGTTGAAAAAGGAGTAAATAACATCAAACCTGTGATGCTATTGCAACTCACTTAACCAGTTTTCTGGAAACCATGTACAAGATCTAGTAAAAATGGATAATGAAATTTCAAATTCATACCAAGTGCTTAAAATTAACCACCTATTACTCTTAAAATACCATCTTTCTCATCTCAATTCTTTGTATTTTATTTTTAGAGCAAGAATCCATGGAAAGTGTTCTCACAGTATCTGGCATATAGAAAACGCTTAATAAGTGTATTATGGTGATCTCTTCTGCTGTAGATAGTGAGAAAAGCTGGGTTACTTCTGAAGGCATATCCTAAATCTGTATTCCCTTCAAGGATATCTGACCAATAAGACACTTTTAATTAATATAATTTCTTCTTTAAGCCAATGTATTTTTCTGCTCTTTCTTTTCTTCATGACATGGTGCTAATAGAATGATAAAGAAACATAAGAGAAAAGAATTATTAGCTTTGAAAAACATAAGCCCTAAATTCACTAACTTACCCAAATCTCTACTTCTTATTTCATTAATTATTCAACAAATGAGCCAAGAGGCTTGCAAATTAATTGGGAGAAGTAAACCAACAGACATGAAAGCCAAAGAAATTTAAGAAATTCAAGCAACATTTGCATTGCTCTGTTGTCTAAAAAGTTTTCAAGCAACCAAATATTTAGTGATGATAAAGTGCAAAACTGTCACATTATAAGCAATTGGCGGACCTTAGCTGTCCTAGGAGAATTTTCTTTTGTGCCCATAACATCTCATAATTGTGGATAGACACAGCAAAATGTCAGCCCAGCCCACATCTACGAAAGCTCTCGAAATGATTGATGAAGTGTCCAGGGAAAAGCCAAGAGAGTGAAAGATGATCATTGCACATCCCTGCGCTGGCAAGAGCCCCCATGTTTATCTAAGCCAGTGGCTCCCATGCTACCAATGACACCAAAATACACCAAGAGCTGTGAAGATCTGAGAAGGTGCCGGGCAAGTCAGCAACCTCAGAGTTCTCGGGCTGGAGCTGAGCTCATCTCACCCCACGGCCCCAAACCTCCAGGACACCATGCTCTTCTCCACGCCCAGCTCTTAGAACTGCCGATGGCAGAGTGAGAAGGGCCCCTTAAGTGTGCCAGGAACATGCACTTCAAAATCATACAGCCCACCCCAGTCCTACTCTCCTGTCAAGGCTCTGGGGCTTATCTCTTGGCCCTCTGCCTGGAGAATGTTGTGAATTCCCATAAAGATATATCAACACAAGATATCAGCATTTGCTACTCCGGAGGCATCTGCGATTTGTCAGCTGCCATTCCATGCCAGTTTCTCATCTGGATGTCAATGGCAAATGACTGCGGCAGCTTCTAAAACCAAGATTCCAGGGTCAATGACAAAATCTGCACTGCCGGCCAGTTTCTTGCCTCCGTGCTCAGCCACTCCACCTTGTACCAGCAAAAGCTCACTCAACTTGGACTCACATGCCTGGACGGGGCACTACCTCGATTTTCAAGCCCTATCACTACTGTTGATAGTACGAATAGTAGTGATATTCTTAAATAGTAATAATGACGAGGTTCATATCACTATTGTTCCTTAACATCCTTTGCCCTGTGTGTAGTAGTTTTGATTTCCATCTCACAAAAGCCGTCAAACACGCTTAGAAAAGTACAGAAGCCACAGGGAGAGTCACAGGGGAAAAGGTATTCAGAGAGACATGCTTGTCTAGACCGAAGAAGGTCCTCCTAAACTCTCCTTTCTCCACCAGGCCTTTGATCCACTGATGGGAAAGTTGATTCTAAAATGTCCATTTTCATCCCGCCCAGGCCCCCGTGTAGACTAATGGTCAATAATCAAGGATGTTAAAAAAAGTAGGTGAGGGGGCATGTTAACTTTGGCATGATTATTGTTCTGAGCCAAAGCCCATGTGACCCAGGGTCTGGGATGGGAAAACTCAGAGTGAAAGACATACAGAGAACAAAGCTAAATGATGAAGCAAAATAACAGGACAGTGTCTCTCAACACAGACTACAAACATCAAAATGTGCCTGGTTTTCATCTCAGAGCACTGAGAGCTGGGGTGGACTTCGTCAAGTTCTGTACATTTTTCTGTATTTTCCAAATTTCCTATAATAAATAAGCACTGGAAAATTCTTATTTTGAAAATATTTGTTTTTTTAAACTAAAGATATGTGAAGAGATTCCATCTAAACTGAAGTTTTAATGGGAACATAAAATTTGAAATGGAAATTAGAATAATTGATCCATGACAATTTACTTTAAATGTTTTCTAGAAACAGTATAAAACATCTATTCAAAAAATGGGTAATGAAACTTCTAATTCACAGCCAAATGTTTAAAATTAACCAAATACTACTCTGAAAAATATCTTTCTAGCCTTAGGTTTTTGTCTGTTTTATTTTTAAAACAAGATTTCTGGTTTTATTTTCTGTCTACTACTTAAGTGGAAATAAAATATAGTTAATCATGATGAAAATGCAAACACATTAGATCTTAAAGATAGAAGTTGCATCACACAAACCTCCTTAATGTGAAAATTAGGATGCAGGGGACCAGAGACCTGCCCGATTTCCAAGTCGGGGACCATAGTTCACTCTGTGGCTCTTGGCCTAAGTCGTGCAACACTTCTGGCTCCAAATCTCGAGGTTTCTTTCTATGCAGTGGTCACCGATGAAGATCCTAAAGGCTCTGGGATGAGACAGGATCAGGTCTACTCCTTAAATGCCTCTTAAAAACACCATGAATGTTGGGCAGGTGGGCCCACACAGCCACAAATGCACACCCACAGCACACACAAAAGCTCTCACCTCACACTCTAAGAATTCATTATTAAGACTACATGTTATTTGGAAAATGGAAATAAATGCAAATTTTCCAGAAATGTAATTTTAACTAGAGGGAAATCTGACCTTGAAGTTGTAGGGAGCATGGAGATGTCGTTTAAAAGATTTAACACTCTTCTAAAGCAGAGTGGAGAGAATCCACAGGGACCACTCTTGAGGCTTATTTTCTGCCTCTTGTCTGCCCAGTTGGATGCTAAATACACATCCCTCCTGGTGGTCTGTCTGATATGGGGGAGAAACTGGACAAAGGTGATATTCAAGCCTGGCTCCACCCACAGAGTTGTGTGCTCCTGGACACGTCACCTGTCTAAACCAAAATTTCTGAAAAATGAGGGTAATATTATGTATCTTACTATTTTATTGTAAAAATGATACATAAGAGGTAAATACAGACTTTTATGGGCTGAATTGTGTCCCCTAAAATTCCTATGTTGAGACTCTAACCCCCTAGTACCTCAGAATGTGACCATGTTTGGAGATGGGGTCTTTAAAAAATAATTAAGTTAGAGTGAGGTCATGTGGGTGGGGCCCTGATCCAATATGACTGGTGCCCTTATAAGAAGAGATCAGGACACAAATACCCACAGAAAGACAACCACGTGAAGATGCAGGAAAAGGTGGTGTCTACACACCTAGGAGAGAGGTCTCAGGAGGAATCAGCCCTGCCCACACCAAGATCTCAAACTTCTAGCTTCTAGAACTGTGAGAAATAAATGTCTGTTATTTAAGGCCCTGTCTGTGATATGTGTTATGGCAGCCTGAGCAAACTAACACATAGCCTTAAACAGAGTACGTGCTCAACATTTACAGATGTTATCTTAATATTTACTATTACCACCTCTACATCAGTACAGAAGGGCATGGGCCCTGAAATATATGTTTAACGAGCAAAGGTGAGAGACCTATGCCCCTCACATCATAACTTATTTTATTCACTTCCTGTTTATTCCATCGTTGCAAAGGGTGTCACATTTAAACGTTTCCTGTTTTTGCAGAAATCTTATTATTATTATCTACAGAGTTATTTTTCTTCAACTTTATTTTTCTCTTTTAGTGAGGAAGGAAGTAAAATTGAACAAGGAAGACAAATATCAATCATAAATTGTATAAGAATCTGAGCCAACAGATAAGCAAATCAACTATATCATAAAAGCATAAACTCAGCACGTGAGCTCTCGAGGACTGACTCAGAGCTTTCAGAGTCTCGCTGTTCCAAGACCTTAGTAAATCATTTCCCACCACGATGAACTTCGGCTTCCTCATCTCTAAATTACAGAGTATGGTTCAGTCTCTAAAATCCCTTCAATCTCTGATTCATGACTCAGTATTTAAGTCTTCACTTAAAACAACAAAATTAAAATATCAGCTGGTATTTCTGATGCTCCAGTGGTGACCACACCCAAAAGGAAGCTCAAAGACCAGACAGAGTTAAACACAGAAGATGGACTGTCAGCGACTCTTTAACCTTACGGTGCTCGAGTGCTATGGGAAAAAAATGTGTTAATTAATGATCAATTTCCAAAGTGAAAAGAATGCATATAATATCATCATTTCTATAGCTGTTCTGAGACCTTTATCAAAGTTTATCATAGGACCTCACTCACCATCAGAGTTTCATACAGAAAGATGGCTTCTCATTTAGAAAATATCCTTCCTGACCAATGAACTCTCCCAGTTAAATAGATATAAAATGCATGGAAATGTATACAGATGTATGTGTATAAATACATACATCTCTACACATAAATACATGTATAGGTCTACGCACACAGCTGGTATGTACTATATTAAGATCAGCATATCACAGACAACTAGATATTATCAGCAGCATGAGACAAATTATATATAAATAAATATATATTAAAATAATATAATATATGGCAAATATACATACGAATGAATCTGGGTTAAAATCCAGGTTCCCCTACTTAATATGTACATGCAATTAGATAATTTTCTTACATTTATACTTATGTATAAGAAGATAATCAACACTGCTTAACTCACAGATTTTTGTAAAAAATAATTCTATTTGTATAGATATAGTGTTTTCTTTCATTAGCCTATGAGATCTATTAATACTAGAAAGTAAGGAATTCATTCTCTTCCTCTTTGTTCTACAAAATGGGCTCACAGTCAATTATCTCAGAAACATTTTTTCTTTCTCTTTTGTTCTCCGTCTCTTTCTCCATCATTCTCATCACCCCAACATCTACCTCCCTTTTGGCAATAGGGTGGTTTTATATACCTGCAGTGTCCAATAAAATAGCCACTAGCCGCATGTGGCTATTTAAATTCATTAAAATTAAATGAAATATTAAAATTCAGTTTTTTCATTCCTACTGTGTCCTGTGGCTGCCATGTTGGAAAGTGCAGGCATGGGACGTTTTCTTTAGCGCAGAAAGTTCTACCTCACAGCCCTGTTCTAGCCTGTTCTAGATTTTTGGTAGGAATGGGTTGAATATTAAATAAAGAAGTTATTTTACTGTACACAAGCAGCTGAATTACCCCCTGAACTATGAGACTTGCTTCTTAGATTCTAGATAGTGTTACCTCGGTAGTTGTAACTGCACATCTATGTCTGGGTTCTACTACAATCATTCCAAAATCAGTTTAGGTCAGCTTTGAGATGTGCATTCCAAAATGCGCAGTCCAGGCCAGAGTCTGTAAATGGAAATGTAGGAGCCAGGACAGGAGAAGTAGTATTACTGCTCCACTTAGCACCGTTCAACCAGCCAGTGAAGTACTATGTTCATTCCTGAACAGCACACTCTGACCAGAAGCCTGACTCTGAAACATGTCCAGGGAAAAACAGGACAAGGAGGGGACAGGGAACAGGGCCAACAGGGCTGGCTAAAGAAAATCCCAGCTTTTGATCTAGGAAAGAGAAGATTTAGAGGCACACGATCTGTGCCTTAAGATAACAGACAGGTCATCATGACAACGATGGGTCAGGCTTGTTCTGGGGCCACAAAACAGAACTGGGGGTCATGGCTCAGGTAGTAGAAAATAGATTTTCTGGCTAATACAAGAAAGCACTTTCTATAATGGGTAGAGTTACCTGAAAATGAAATTAAATTCCTCCAGAAAGCCTCAAGTTCTTCGTAAGAACACTTCAGTTGAGATGGACAGTCAATTGTTAGGCATGTGATGTAGGAGATTTGAGCCTCAGACTTATCTGTGTAAAGATTAATAACTCAATATCACCTCAAGGTCTCCTGGGGTCTATATCGTCCAGAAAAACACTTGCTATGTCTAAATATTAAACCTGTTCACATTGTTGAAACCTTACATGTTTTCTCCAATGCAGCTCAAAACCTAAAAGCATAAATATCTTTCTAACACATGAAGTCACCAAGGGGCTAGGCTTGTCCCAAGAACACAGCAGGAGCTCAGGAAATAATTACTAGTAAAGGGCCATCATTTCAGAGAATTTGTATTCATGAGAGCTGTTCCTTCTCAAGTCACCCTAAATAAAGGAAGGGGGAGGGGGATGAAAGGGGAGGAAAAAAACCAAAACACCTTTATACACCCAGAGAAAATGGAGAATAAACATAGAAAGTAGCACTAAAATCAGAGAAGTTTTTGTGATGGAAAATCCAGTCAAGCAGTTTCTTGCCGAAAGCACTTGGGTTGCTTCTCTTTTGCCTCAGAATAAAGTTCAAATGCCTTTGCATGACTTCTGCTGACTGGCCTTTCATGACCTGGTCCTGTTTCCTCTCCAGCCCCCTCTCTCCTGAGTCCTGCTTTGCCAGCTAAGCACTGACTGTTTCAGTTTCTGCTTCACAGGCCTTGACCTGTCCAGCCTCTTGACCTGGAGCACGTTGGTGCCTCCGCCAGGAACATGCTTTCCCCACCTGCTCTGCCCCTGCAGCATCCCTGCGCTTTAGATGTGGCTTACGCTGTTCGTACCAAAAGGAGTATCTTGTGATTCCCCCAACCATCTGTAGACGGGGCTCGGGGCCTGGTTAGTGGTTGATGACAGTGTTGGATATACTGTAGATGGGTTTGAACAGGATGTAAGCTCACACATCAAAGCCTCAAACTAACACCCGCAAGAACCATCAACTTGTTACTAGACAGGCAACCTGGGGTACAACTCGCATAGAAACCCAGATTCTTACACATGCAACCACCTGGATGAATCTCAAGTACATTTTTTTAAAAAAAGGAGCTGGACACAAATATCCATATTGCATGATTCTGTTTATATGAAATCTAAATGCAGGAGAAACTAAGGTGATAAAATCAGATTTTGAGGTGTGTGGTGGAGGTGTTTGGAAGGGTCACAGGAGAGAGCTTTCTGGGGAAGCTAAACTTTCATCTTATTTTGGGCTTTGAATTATGCAATTGTCAAAACTCATCTAATAGGACACTTAGAAAGAAATTAATATTGATTTTTACAGTATTTGTGTTTCTCTATGCTTCTCCTCCCATGCCAGCCTCATAATGTATTTGCTCTCTGTGGAGACTTCTGGAATCCGTAGCTGTGGCTTTTGCAAGCAGCTCTTCCTGGCAGTGTGTCCTCTGAAACTACCCCTCTCACTTCACTTCTGGTGCAGCTCCCAGACCAACACCCATCAGGGTTCAAAGCTGATCTGCATCGCTATGGATTGAATGTTTATGTCTCCCCAAAATTCTTGTGTTCAAACTTAGCCCCAATGTGATGGTGCTGGGAGGTGGGTCCTTTGGAAGGTGATGAAGTCATGAGGGTGGAGACCCCATGACTAGATCAGTGAGAAGCTGCCATCTATGAACCAAGAAGTGGGTCCTCATCAGACACTGGATCTGCTAGTGCCTTGATCTTGGACTTCCAACCTCCAGAACCGTGAGAAATGCATGCCTTGTTTGAGTTCCCAGCTCATGGTGCTTGTACAGCAGCCTGCACGGGCTGAAACAGGCGCCACACTCAAAGAATGCCGCAGTCGCCTACTGAGCCTTCCACTCACCATACTTTTGGGGACAGTGAATTCCAGTTCCAATTAAGGAAATGATTCCACTTACTATGAGATTGCATTTGCGAAATAATTGGAGTGTTGACTCCCATTGGCCCCTCTGAGTTGTGCTTTATCTCTTTTGCCTGAGTCTGTGTCTGGGCTCTTGCTCAGTGTTCATTCTCTACAAGGGACTCGCCAAGTGCAGGTGACCTGTCTCTCCTGGGCTGGATGTGGCTAAATATAAACAGGAAGGGAGGAGGATGATAGGTAGAAATTAGATAGATAGATAGATAGATAGATAGATGATAGGTAGATCAAGATAGAGAGATAGACAGATAGAGAATACATGGATGGAAGATGTGTAGAGGCAAAAGCTCAGTCCCTCCTAGTGTGTCCTTCTGCCTCTTCCTCACCAAAGCATAAAAACTCATAAGCTTCACAGGCCCGAGGAAGAAAGCTTGATATTGCAGTTTCCCAAGGAGCTATAAGAAAACTGGATCAACTAAACAAGTACTAACAACAAGCCAATGTCTCCCAGCCAACACAGACGTCTCACCATTTTAGCCAAGTCAGTGAGGTTTAAGTAACCCTTTAAAAATCTTCAGATAGAGATTTTTAGAGGAAAACCGCACCCTGTTGAGCCAGTCAGCCTACTGCCATTCATTTATGAAGGAGACACACCTCCTGCAAAGAATCTCTCTCAACCGTATTTAAGGAAAAGGAAGAATGAGGCATAAATACATATGGTGTTGTTTACCAATCGAGAATTCAGGGGCCTGGTGGTTGTAATGATTTTACATCCTTGCATAATTCTTACTGTGAATGAGCTGGTGGGGGGTCCAGCCCTAAATGTTGAAGGGATTCAAAGAGAGCAAAACATCAGGTGAGGTAAGATGCTCAGCCCACCTTTGCTGGCTGCAAGTAAAGGAAATCTCACTCAAGGAGCTTAGGTAAAAAGGAAGAACAGGAGGCCTCTGTGACTCCCACCCTCCTGGGAA
This sequence comes from Neophocaena asiaeorientalis asiaeorientalis, assembly GCF_003031525.2. NCBI lineage: Eukaryota > Metazoa > Chordata > Mammalia > Artiodactyla > Phocoenidae > Neophocaena > Neophocaena asiaeorientalis. The sequence goes on along the minus strand of NW_020174431.1, from coordinate 753,443 downwards.
GGGTGATATCTTGGGTCTTTGACTAGATTCGGAACAGGAAACACTCCTGTCTTGTTTCCTCTAAGTGCTTTCTTCAGAGGGTGACCAGATGGCCACTGGCAGGGCTGGTCTTTATTCTTTTCACAATTAGAAAGTCCAGTGTTCCCAATAATTCTGCAGTAGCCCCAAGACTGGCCTTGAATGACCCCTGAGGGCCATGGGCTCATGTGAGAATGAGAGACTGAGAACCAGAAAGCAGATTGCCACGACTGCGGGTAGCCCTGGGTCTCGAGGCCAATCAACCTCAGCAAAACGTGTGGACCGGAGAGAGGCAGTTCCTATAAAAGGCACATTCTGTCACCAGAACAATGGCGGGTAGACAAACAAAACCGAAAGCCGCCAGAGAAGCCGGGATGTGGGACGTCATCTCTCCTTGTGTTGACATGGAAATGGTCAGCATGCATTTTGCTAATTTCGGAAACAACAGCAGCAAGAAAACAGGAAGCCGCTGAGCCATCACTGGGCCTCTGGGGTCGCCCCTCCTGCTTGGGGGCAGGACAGAGGAGACAGCGTTGAATTCACCAAATTTCATAATATGTTAAGCCTAGAGGCACACTTAGTTCAAAGATAACCCTTTCTTTTCTGGTATCGTGACTCCGAGGGGACTTGGGAGGTGAGGAGGGAGCAGGGCCATCCCAGGGATCTCAGCCCGGAAGGTGCCCTTTCCTTTAACCTCTGCCTGTTCAAGGTCATCTGATAAAGTGACTTTGGAGCCAGGTGGAGGTTGGTTCAAATCTGACTCTGCCGCTTAGACGCCACGTGGTCTCCAAGAAGCCACTTGCTCTGATCTTCCCCACTGCTTGCCTGCAGGACTGTTTGAGGTGAGAGTTCAGTTATGATGGATACATGACATCCACACACCAGGTGCTGAAGACCTGCTGGTTTCCTTCTATGGCTGTTTCATCCTTGCTGTCAGTGAGATTCTCAGGGTAAGAAGAAGTGCGAAGGGATATATGTCTATCAAGGCCAAAACACTCCTGTAAAAAGAATAGTTTAGAATACTTTTAGAATAGTTCTTACAAATTAACTAATGTTTTTATATGCCTACTCTATGCCACTTAATGCTCTAAACACTTTACATATATTAATGCACATAAGCCTCACAGAAATACTATAAGGTAGATACTCTCACTATCTCCCTTTTGCACCTGAAGAAACTGAACTCCAGAGAGGTAAAGTGATTTGCCCAAGGTCACACAGCCAGTAGGGGTAGAGCTGAGATTCAAATTCACACAGTCGGGCTCCAGAGTCTAAGGTCCTCAACAATTTCATGCTGCCTTGAGACCAATTACATAATTTTTTTCAAATTCTTTTGATCTTTTTAAAAAATCATGACTACATCAAAATTGCTTCTGGTGCTTTATAAATTATAATGCAGTGATAGTTAAGTATTGACTTTCCTTGTGAGATGTTTGTATTTCTTTGTCATTGATGAAGTTCTCCTGATTATAAACACTGTTAATGGTTCCAATGAAGGAGTTGAATCCAACCTTCCACGGGACACAAAGAATCTCTCCAACCTACATATTTTTACGTGTATTTTGTGATGGGAACAAAGCGTGTCTGGGGACTACAGAGAATCGATTATTACCGGAGAGGTCATCTAGAAAGAGATAGAGGTAAAACAAAAGGGTTTTGGTAAAGCAAATGAAAACATCTGTCAGTGATGGAATAGGACTGAATTGCCCGTAGTCATTGGCTGCCGTGGACCCACACGTCTAGAACAGAAGTTAGAGAAGTGACCACACGGCAGGGCTTGAGTCATGGCCCAGAACACAGCTAGGGGATGCAGAGGCCCAAAGCATATCAAGTCCACATCCCGGAGAGAGCGTCCCTGGGATGAGGGACACAGCGGCGTTGGGCATTGTTACTAATAGTCTGCATACGAGGATAAACATGTTCTTCTTCCTAAAGACTGCTTTCCATCCGATGGATCATTCCTAAGAGTGGGGGGATGCGGCTGCAGGGGCCACAGGAGGCTGAGACGAGACCACAGTACGTGGTCTAAGGAACAAGCAGCGCAATCCAGAAGGCTATTTGATCCCTTCTACACCCTCTTCTTTTCCAGGAAACAGTCCCATCGCACAATAGGACAGACAACAGATACAAGGATGGATTTACAGCACACACGTGTGTACACACATACGTACGCACAGATCTGTGGCACCCCTGTGTATGTGTAACAGACGCAACAGAGTGTGCCTGAGATGCCCACCCTCCAGAGCCCCGCTGACCAGACACGACCCGGGACAGTGGTCACTCCTGTCCTTTTCTGAGAATCACCCTCAGCTTCAGAGAGCCCCCTTGCCCAAGAATGTGTCCCCCATTTGGGACAACTCGGGTCCAGTAACTGGCCAACACGAGGGCATAAGGGCCTCAGGTGAGAGCAACTCGGAAGGGCATCCGGCTTGAGTGCCTGTGGGACCAGTGGGGACTTTGCTGTGACCGAATCCCTGTTCTACTTCTCCTTCTGTGGGGATCCCACCTCCTTCCTACCTCTTCGCTTCCTGAGCCCCCCGCAAGCTCTGCCTCGAAGCTACTGGGGCAGGCAGCGGAAATTGGCTGCAAACCTCTGTCTCTCATCTCTTGAGGGCTGCTTCCCAGGGAACCAGATCAAAATAAATATTTATCCCCGCCTCTGATGCGAGCGACGAGAGGAAAGCATTTCTGACTTAGATGGGAGGTGGAGGCACTTTCCCCTCTCCTCCTGTCGTGGACACTTAGAAGGCTGCTGGGTACCAGGGAGTTAATAAAGTTCAGAATTCTAAATTCCAATCTGTCCCTGATAAAAAGTGGACAGTTGAACCTCAGTTATCATGGCTAAAATTTAGAAAATCAGTGGGGAAATTATTGTTACATAATTTTAAGAGCACATAACAAAAATATTTTAGATTCTCTTTGAGTGAAAATTAAACCATTTCTGCTAACATTTGTGTTATTTTTTATCTCGGTATAAGATACCTTCACAAAAACATGTTCTCAATTGTTATCTGCAGCCCTTTTAGATTGAAATTATGGAACTAATGAGACAACTTAATTATGATTCTGTGATTTTTTTTTTAAACCAGAAGGGCCCTCTAAATTTGGGGACGGGTATGAGTGACAGTAAATTAATAAGTCAGTCAGAGAAACAGGACACAGAGTAACACACGTCAGGCTTTTATACCAGATGCCCTTTTGAAGGAGAGGAAAGAGGAGGGAAGTGAGAGAAGATGAACTTGAACAAATTTTGATGATTCTTTTCTGATGTGGAGACGTGTACGGATACATATGGTGCATGGGGCATATGCCTGTGATTTTAGAAAGTGGAACCTCTTGTTTTGTCACTGCCAATCCCTTTTTAGCCACACGCATCTGTGATTTATTCAGGTTGGTTTGCACACCTGAGTTCCAGTTGCTTCTGAGTCTCTTGGTTGGTCATAGTGGAGGGTGGGATTGTTGGGGAGGAAAACTGTTTCAAATACAATGAACAATTGCAAACTTTGATGACAACGTTTCGAGATACAACGCGTAAAAATGAAGAACTCCAAAAGGAGTGTCTTTTCAGCCAGGCTTCTATTTCTGGCTCTACAAACAACTAAGGATTTGTATTGTAGAATTTAAAATGTCATGAGGAGACCACCAAGGACTATGTGGTGTGTGATGAAAGACGTGATGAAAGGCCATGCGTGGGCTTCTAGAACTCAGACGTCATGATGATAAACATTCTTCTGGATGGAAAGTTTCCCCATTTGTCTCTCTACTGTTCTTTGAAGAGCAGGGCACACGTTGGGAATGAGTGGCCCACATTCCTTCAGAGCACAGAAAAGAAAGTCATTCGAAGGAGACTGAACTTCCCTTGCCGTGCAGCGCGCGCGCACACACACAGAGTAAACATAGAAAGCATCTCTAGAGAAAATGTGGGAAAAGAAATTCACATCTCTGGAATTTCCCAGCAGTCTGTTTTGTATTCTGAGGTTTCTGCTAAGACCTTACGAATTCCCAGTGATGACACTAACATACCTTCCTGCACTGCTTTCTGTACAGAAAGATGTTAAAAATACACATGTGGGTGTTTTATGTAACCCTTCCAATCTTACATAGTCTTTTGACAGTTTGATGAAAGGGCAGTGGAATATATGATCATTTAACTTCCTGCGGGTCAGTAAAGCAGAGAGAGAGATGGGAACGTTGTTGTCAGGGAGTCTGGTCACTCGCACGGTCCACACTGGGACCCCGGGTGGAGGCCGTTAGTCACGTGACTGAGACACAGCTTTAGGGGTTGCTTAGATGGTCACTTGTGGCTCTAGAGGTTTGCTCCACCTCCAAAGCTTGGTGGAGACGTCTTGTTTGCTCTGATTAAAGACCTTGTCAACACTTAAGAGTTTCACTGACTTGGCCTTTGAAAGCGGTGAAGGGTCTTCGACCAGAATCGAGGGAGGCAGATGAAAGGGGCCCCCGGGCTGTCTGCAGAGACATCCTCTCCCAAGACCCCGCAGGACTCCCCAAAGGACACCGCCAAGCACTCTGCATGACCCCTGGAGGCTTGTCCCCCACTTAAACTGACGTGTCCAAATCCATCTTAAATCAAGAGTGGGTAGATTGAGAGAGAAAAATGGTTTGAAATCACCTGAAATAACTGGAAAACAGAATGTATTCTTCAAGGAGGATTTTCTTCTTGGACACATTCTCCTATTCTGAAATGTCAGAGCACCTCCCGTACTTAAAGTTCCCACTTAGTGGTATTTGATCTGTCAGTATTTAAGATTTTATTTATTTATTTTTCTAAATTTTATTGAAATATAGCTGATTTACAATGTCATGTTCGTTTCAGGTGTACAGCAAAGTGATTCAGTTATACATATATTTTTTTTTCAGATTCTTTTCCCATATAGGTTATTGCAAGATATTGAATATAGTTCCCTGTGCTATACAGTAGGTCCTTGTTGGTTACCTATATAGTAGTGTGTATATTTTAATCCCAAACTCTTAATTTATCTCACCCCCTCCCCTTTGGTAACCGTAAGTTTGTTTTCTATGTCTGTGAGTCCATTTCTGTTTTGTAAATAAGTTCATTTATTCAGATTCCACTTATAAGTGGTAGCATATGCTATCCGTCTTCCTCTGACTTACTTCACTTAGTATGATTTTAAATTGCTCCACTTTCTAAATATATATTCTATCACAAGTTTTTATTCACAAATCCTTTGCTTTAATGAAAACATTAAGATCGGTCTCCATGGAATTAGTGAGGCATTTTTAGTCATTGGAGAGAAAAACTCAATGGATATTTTCCCACGTTCACTACTTAGGACCTTGGGTGAGGTCCAGCATTTGAAATTTGAAACTTGACAGTTGAAAGGGAGAATTCTTTATGGAATTTCTTTTTGAAAATGTATGTGAACTCCCAAATCTTAAATCCCAGCCATATTCTTACCTTGTCCATTGATGGACACAGTTCAGAATCTTTATTCCAATATTTGCATTTAGAACTGCTGCCCACACCTTTAAAACATGACCAGAGGCAACTACTAGTAAAAGTTTAAGATGACCAAGGATTCAAATAAGTGCCAAGAAATGAAGGGATGAGATAGTTGTGAGACGAAAGATAATAAAAACGGTTAGAGTCAGGGAATAAGACAATGTGCTGCTCAAGGTGAAACAAGAAGTACATGAAGGAGGGAATCTGGACGAAGCGCATTCTTGGCAGAGAGAAGAGCATCTTGGAGGGCGAGGGGCATGGCTGCGTGGATGGGGGGCAGCTCCTCACTGGACCCTGGCTTTCCCTTGAGTGTAATGTGATGTGGTTAAAGAGGTTAAAGCGAGTGACATGTCACCACGCTTATGTTTCAAAGTGCTTATTCTGGGCTTGATGTTGCGAATAAGTTGGTGGTGAGGTGTGTGGGGAGGGGCAAAGCAGGAAGCACAGGAAGGAGCTGTGGCAACAATTCAGGGGCTCAGTGAGAGGGCTGAATTCTGGGCATAGTTTGATAGTAGGAGCCGCTCACTCATAGGAATAGAATCTGGGGTGTGTGAGGAGAGGGGTCACAGGTAACCCCCCGAGGAACAGAAGGGGAGAGCTGTCATTTTCTGAGAAGAAGTTTGGAAAGTGGGGCATTTATCTTTTGACATCGTGCACTTGGGATGCCAATTAGATAACCAGCGAATTGAGGGTACCAAGGCGTGAACGTTCAAGGGAAGGTCTGGGCTGTTGATAGAGGCTTGGAGGCTTTGGGAGAGGGGTGGGCAATCCTTAAAGCCATGGACTGGATGGCATCACCAAGAAAAGAGTCCCCAGGCCTGAGCCAGGGATGTCAGACATGAGAAGGGATGAGGGGTATGAGGAAGGTGCCCAGGGAACCAGGAGGAAAAACAGGAGAGCCTGCTTCCCGGACGACAGGAAAGGATGCATCTCCAGAAGGAAGACATGCCTGTCTGCACCCGATGCCAGTGAGGTCAGGTGAGGTGATAGGGAGCTGATAGCTGGACTGGGGACACAGGTGAAATGTGACCTCAGCTAGAGCTGCTGGGGGAAGGCTGTCTGGGGCTTTCAAGTGGCAGGGGAGGAGTGGAAGGGGCAGTATCACCCACGGGACCTTGAAGAACAAAGACAGATAATGGTCAGCAAAAAAATGAGTTTGAAAAACTGAGAAAGGTGAACTAAAGTGTTATAAGAACTGGTCTCTTAGATTTGGTGATTATAACAGGACTCTTGATCTTTAAGTCAGTGATTTTATTAGAAGAGGGATAAATTGTGGTGGGATAAAGAATACCTGGGAAGAAGGAAAGCAGAAATTGACAGCTCAGTCTATTTCTAGAAGTTTAGTGTCTGAAGGAAAGGAAGATTAGGAGGTATCTCAGCACCGATCTCAAAAACACCGTTGCTTTGTATGTTATCAGATGCTTATTTTTCCATATTTTAACAGCCCTGAAAACAGAACGCATCTTACAATTGATGGCAGTTCTCAATGTTTATTGGCAGCATTTTTTTCATTCTCTGAGGCTCATAATGTAATGGTACATTTTATGATCAATATTGCTTAGAGTTCATAAAACATGGGCGTATAACGAGTGACTAAACCAAGGAGAGGGAGCTGTAAGTGGATGTGAAGACGCAAGAGAAGGAAGTGGAAGAGATGGCCTTGAACAGCCTTGTCGTTCAGTAAATATTTGTAGAGTGAGTTAAGAACATTGATGGGGTGGTGAGAGTGAATTTTAATTATACTCTGTGTCCAGGGCTGGAAGGACAGAGGTGAGATGCGGGGGGCGTGGAGGTGAGATGCGTGGAGCGTGGAGGTGAGATGCGTGGGGCATGGATGTGAGATGCGGGGGGCGTAGAGAAGAGGGCCAGGCTGATGAAAGCCCCGGACACAGGATGGAGTAGCCGCCGTGCTCGGTGAGGGCGTGGAGGACATGGGGAGGACAGAGCATCTCGTTAGCAAGGGGCCTTCCTTGGGGAGAGCAGTTCCCCAGGCCCGGGTGTGTCGTTGACTGCCTTCTGGAAGTGAGACAGAGGTTAGGGCGGGGAGGGTGCAGGCAATCCATCAGCCTGGATGTGGGTGTGGGGAGGGCGGTCCACAGGCGCAGCGGTGGGGCAGGGCAGGAACCGCTGGAGGAAAACCAAAGTCCTGGGGGTCTCGGAGGAGGAACTCCAAACATGGAAGGGCGAGCAGGAGGTGGTGAGCTTTGGGGATGGGCAGGAAAGCACGTGTGGGGTGAGGCAGCCAAGGCAGGAGGGGAACCTGAGATCAAGCCTCACCACAGCCCTGTGGAAGGATGTCCCCTCCCAGGCTGCAGTGAGAAAACAGAAGCTCAGGGAAGTCGGCACTGGAGACTTCTCTCTCCCAGGAAGTCCCCAAGTCCTGCAATAGTCACCGCAAGTCAGCTCTGCTGTGAAACAGGTCAGAGGAGGGTGTCCTCTCAGATGGTGGCAACTTCTCAAAGGGGCCTCGTGTCTGGTCACGGTGCTCAGGCCACCACCTTCCCGGAGCTGCTGCCCCCAACCTGGAGACCCCGCAGGACGGGGCGGTGGGCTCTCCTCTACGTGCTCAGGGCTGCGTGGATGGGGCTGGAGGGAGTGAAGGCAGACGCTCCCATCCCATCCTCCTCTGCCCGGACCCCTCCCTGCCCGACCCTTGTTAGCTGGACCTCCCTCTGCAGGGCAGACACCCGCTGTTAGCATCTCCCCTGAGAGCCCAAGGCCCCCAGGCAAGGGAACCAGAGTGAGGCCAGCATCCCAGAAGCAGGAAGCTGAATATTCAGGGGTCCTTGGTCTACTTAAAACACCGAGTGCCTTTAATACTGAATGCAGGAAAGTGCTAGCAACGCCCCAGCATATGAGAATCTTCTGCGTTGTGGCCATTTCTGTCTCAGTGATGAAAAGATGGTACAAACCACTGTGGATGTGTCATCTCAGGAGCAGTGTGTAAGCTTCCTCACAATCCCGAGGTGTTCTCTCTCTCAGACTCAGTGTGCCCCGTGCGTCACCACTTGACTGTGGCATCTTCCTTGTTACCCCGTGGGTGTACTTCTGCCTCCTCAATCAACCCCTGAACTACCTGTTCTGAGTCTTTTCATTTGTCCTGGGTTCAGGGACCAGGAAAGAGAAACGGTCCAATAAAGTTCACGTAGACAGTAAACTGCAGAATTTGAACTTGAACCTGGATCCTTCTCAATCCGAAGCCCGTGGACTTTTGACCCAACGATATTGCCTCTGATGAATCACGGTCCAGTATTTCTCAGCCAGGTTCCAGAACTCAATCCAGTTATATGAACACAGACCTCAAGCCATCAAAGGAATTAGGAAGAAAACCGTTCCTGTGTTCCTGCAAGCTGGAATACAGGATGCAACCTTTGACGCCTCCAAAGGTCAAATTAGCAGGGATGTTAAACAGTAAAATGATCATCCTGTGCTCTTTCAACTGAAAACTGTTCTTATTTATAGTCCACCAGAACCAGCCAAAGTCACTCTCACGTCTAATGTTTAACCAAGCATCACACTCGAATGTAAGCATTTCAGTTAAAGATCTGCAAATGCAGGCTCTGCGTGCTTGTGTTTCCCTGCTTATAATTTTGTGAAATAAGCTAAGGCATATTCATACATAACTAAAACTATGAACATGAGGCAGGTCCACTGTGATGCCCACGGTCCCCATGGTGCCCTCGGCCTCCTGCACACAGATCACGCGCCCTGCTCACAGGCTGCCACATTACACTCTCCCCCTGAATTTGCTAAACGTGTGTGGACGGCAGGGAGCAGATTCACCCTCAAGGAGGCAGAGGAGCTGGGCCTCCAGGAGACGGTGTGACCATGAGCGGGGACAGGGCTGACGCGTCCCGTCTGGAGAGAAGATGCTCCATGAGCCCCTGGACGTCGCAGGACCGAAAGCTGCTGCCATGAGAGGAGAGGAGAGAGAGGAAGGAGGAGAGTTATCCTGTGAAGGTGTAACACACATCTCACGTTTGTCATCATCTTACAGGGTGTGAGGGGCTCAAATCACCCAGTATCGGTGCCGGGAGAAAACCAGGTCATGAATTTCCAGGCTTTTATAGCCACACCCCCTGAGTCCTTTGCAAGTCAAAATAAAGCAATTTCCCCGTAGAAAATGGGCCATTACGGAAGGCAGAGGCTCTTGTTTATCCTTCACCGAGGACTTACCCAGGAGAGATGCTTCTGAGACAGAAAGAGATTCCCTTTCAAGTTTCTTCTCCCAAACTTAATAACTACACCCAGAAGCCTTGCAGACACTTTGGGACAGAGCATGACTGAAATCTACGCAGCCAGTGGAGACAGGCATGGAATACACAAGACGAATGACCCTCTTGTCCCCTTCAGACCCCTGTTCCATTAAAAGGAATATCTGAAAATGGTATATCTACTTGTCTTTTAAAATAGCTTTTCAAATTAATATATGTATTACATATTTAAAATTTTTAAGGAAAAGGACTCACTTTTTCCTAACTCACAAGTAATGATTGCTCCCAGAGATGATAAGGGGATAAAAGAATTCACAGTCTGCAGTCTGCCTTCCAGTTTCAGCCAAATCCCTGGAGGACAAAGAAAATAGATAAAAACAGCTGATGGGCCCCCCAGCTACTGGCGCGTTTTATCATGTGATGGCAGCTAGCACATGCTCCAGACAGAAACAAACATTATTCCGTAGCTCTTAGCCACCGGTGTCCTGTGATCAGATGATAGCCCTTTCAAGTAAAATGTCTCTATTTAAAAATTCTTTACTCTTCATTCTTTTCTTCAAGTCTTACACACCCAGAATTATATGTACATATATGAAAGGCCCATTGAAAGTGTTTGGTTTGTACCAGGAACAGGTTCCTCAAACCTATGAACACTGTCCCTGCCTTCTGATAACTCATACACGACAAGCCCTGGAGAAAGAGCCTCTGTGCTCCAGGCAGGGAAGCTGGTGGAGACCCTACAGGTGCAGACCTGCCCTCCAGTCCTCAGGCCCTTGAGCTGCCTTCTGCCACCATCCCATCCTCCAAAATAACTTCCCAACCACAACCTCTTCCTTTGCAAATCCCTCACAGTTTGCATTCCCTTAGTCAGCTGTTCTCGGATTTAATTCTTTCCCAACACGTGAGGGGAACAAGGCCACCCTCCTAGTGACCCTATGGGAGCCTCTCCCTTTGGGGTGTGGGAGGAGCCCCTTCTCCACTCCATTCACGCCCCTGCCGCAGTCAGAATCTTCCTGTCCTAGAAGGGAGCATCCCAGGCGCACACCTGATTTTAAATGCAAGTTTCACTATTATTCAGGGACCGGAGGCCAACAGATCAGGAGACAACTGCCCTTGAGAAGATATCCTGTCCCTCAGACTTCTCAAGATGAGGGGGCACGTGGGACCAGGTGGGGAAACAGCGGGGCCAGTTAGAAGAGAGAGGGAGGGGGTACTTGGGCAGGAGGCTTTATTACGGTTTTTGCAGGAGGTCGGCTGGGCAGACTTAGTAGGATTGTTTGGTTTAAGTAGCTCCAGCAGCTCTGGGGCACAGGGGCCGCCCCGGGTGCCTGGTACCCACCCTACGTGACCCAGGTAGGCGGACAGCAGCCATGAGTGTGAGCACCCCCTAGAGGAGGGGATTGGAGGGGGCTCCCGATTGGTTGGCTTGCATATGAAAGATACCCTCTGCTGGAAGGGGGATTTTTGCTACCTTTAGGAATTCACCGCCTCTTCTCAATACTCTGTAATGACCTATATGGGAAAAGAATCTAAAAAAGAGTGGATATATGTATAACTGATACACTTTGCTGTGCAGCAGAAGCCAACACAGCATTATAAATCAACTCTATGCCAACAAAATTTTTTTTAAGAAAAGAAAGAATTCACCAACCTGGGAGGGGCAGTCTCTCCCAGGTCAACGCCCAAGATGTCAAAACGCCAGAAAATACAGAAAACACAAAAACATGTTTCACATGGGAAGGATTCATGCCTCTGAGTCAACCATCCCCCCAGCCTCAGCCCCAACCATGACCACAGGCAAGAAGAATCACTCTGCTTGGTGCTAGGGATTCAGAGAGAAATAAAGACGCTTTAACATGCATTAAGCCAGAGGGCCTCAAATTTTATCGTGCGTGTAAATCACTAAGCCATCTTGTTAAAAAGATTTCTGATTTAGTAGGAGGGGTGGGGTCTGAGCATCTGCATTTCTAATCAGCCCCCAGGTAATGCCAGGGCTGCTGGTCCATGGCCCACACAAGTAGGAGGGCATTCAACTCGAATTATGTGTCCAATTTTTTTAGGCATGTTCACTTGTTAACTAAAGGCTGGGAATATTATTTAATGTGTAAAAAAGAGCTTTAGCCTAAGACTTGTTTGCACTAAAGCAATTACAGTTACGGTTTCTTTTCTGTACAAGCCACTTTCTATTCCCCGAGTAAAATGTGATCTCACCATAGGGCTCATCCAATGAGAACTAGCCCAGGGACCTTATTAATTCTCAAGACAAAAGGGTGCCAGTCAGCCACTTGGCGCTCAGGAGTTCCTAGGTTGTGGGACAGGGAGGAAGCAGGTCTGTGGGGCGGACAGATCTGAAGGCAGTTTTAGAGACTGCATCTGTTCTGGCATTAGAACCAGGAATGTAATCGACCCTGGGGTGGACACAGCAAAAGTAGAAACTCCTGCGTATTTTGCAACCATCCCAATAACCCCAACCAGACGTGACCTAAGGTTGCCATGGATGCAAAGACAAAGGTAAATTTAGGGATACATTCACCAGGAAGGGCTCAAGGAAGAGAGGAAATGAGAATGGAAATGAGGTGGGGGGAGACAGTCACAACTAATGAATTAATGTACATTTGGGGTGAGAATGAGTTAGCATTTGGACAACGACTAAATCTTTTGAAAAGGACAGCCATGTATTCCCAACAGGAAAACTAAAACAAAGTAGATGAAGTGGCCCATGGAGCATGGAGTTCAGTTTAACGATAAGCGATCACCTCCAGCCCTCTCTCCTGGTCAAAGGAACGACCTTTTTCATGTCCAGATAACAGACTTCAGGGTTCTGGGGATAAGAGGAACTTTTCCTTGTAGGAAAACAGCACAGCTCAAAATCCTTTGAAAAATATACACATGATTCTTAAAACACTTCAGAAAAACAAAATTACAACAAAATCCTGAGTGACCAAAGAGAGACATTTCTCCTTTTGTCATTATAAGCAGAATGGCTATTTGCAGAGAAAGAGTCACATACCTTCCCCGAAATCTTCAGGAGCCTGTCTCTCCCTGGAAACACGCACCCAAAATCACAGTACGAACCTGTAGTTCAGGCCATGACACTCTCTCAGGTGAGAACAGAGCCCAGCCTGCAGCAGTGGCCGCCTGGGTGAGCCCGTCCTTCGGGACGCCCCCCTCCACCTGTATCCGGCCCTTCCCTCCCACCTCCGTCATGTCGTCTCCTCCCTGGAAGGCTAGGGGGGCGTCTAGACTTGGCCATCTCGGTGCAGGCAGGGTTACTTTACGCATGCTCAGGGAGACTCTCCAGGTGAATGTTCTGAATGAACTCACCTGCCCTTCGACAGGGTAGGCTATCTGCCTGGATGCTCTGTGATTCACTGTTTGGTCTTGAAACTCATGGCCCGTGACCCAGCTGGTTTTTCCCATCTTGGATGAGAGGGGGCAGCACCATTAGGGTGACATCCAGCTCCCCTGCTGGGCCTGTGTAAGACAGCGGCTGGAGTGTCTGTGTGAGTGGACACCTGTGTGAACACACCATATGCCTCCTTTATCAAATATTTGTATCACCTCGCACACAGCACATTCTTCTCTCTGCACAAAATGAACTCCTTCCACCACTAACCAAAATCATTCCCACCCATCATTCAAGACTCTGTTTAAATGTCCCTTCCTTAACGAGTATACTCAGGACACTCAAATCAAAGGTGGACTTTTTGGTAAAGGATCTCATTGCACCCGTCCTGTCCTTCACAGAGTTTAACACACCTTTCAATAATATATCCTTGTGGGTTTTTACTTGTCTAATACCTGTCCTCTGCTAGTCCATAAACTCCCTCTGTTTTTCTTGTCATATACCTAACACACATCACAGTGCTTAACACCTAGAAGCCAGGTAACAAATACATGTTAGAAGAATTCGTGAGGAGGGAGTGAATGAGTAAATCAAGATGATTCCGCACAGCCTAGAAAATACTGTCGTGATGATCACTGTCATAGCTTTTATCATCACTATTCTGGGGTTCAGTTTTTATTAATAACTTACAAATGCTATTCTCTGAATCAGACAGCAAACAGCACCTCTTATTATTTATCTGTGACATTTCTCAACTGAAGGGATCAGTTCACCTGGTGCCAAGTTAATTTCTGGTTTGTACATGACAGTTTTCTAGATAGATGCAGGACAGACACATTCTATATTCCGTTAAGTTTCAGCTAAGAATACTTTCAGTCTCTAGTCAGTTTGATATCCCCAGCTCTGCTGCATGCTAAGAACCATGTTTCAGATGAGGCTCAAAGTAAGTCACAAATATGCATCAGCTTCCAACTCTGTGCTAGCCTGCACTGCAGCCTTGGGCCTGGGTAGGATGAGCCTTTACATCACCCCAGAGCCCCTGCATCCCATCCTACCACCCCTCTCTCCCCTACCTCCCCAACCCATGGTCTGTCCTTTCTGCCGTCAGTCCTACATATCACAAAGCAAAATTGTGGCGCCGGGAGAGAAGATACAATGGCTGTACAGCAGAAGTGAACAGAAATACGAAACAATGCAAGCGAGACAGATCCCACTGGCTGGCACCCAGAGACTAGTCTGGAATCTCGAGGGTTGGTCAGCTTTTCAGATGGGGGTGAAGATGGCAACCAGAATGTTCATTTCCCCTCTTCCCAAATCACCAGGTCTCCGCTCTCTTGGGGCTGGTCAGAAGAGTGGAATCTCGGCCGAGTGATCCGGGGCAGCTTTAGAGCACTTTAAAACCAGGGCCATAGGACTAATGCTGGCCGTCAACAAGCAGGCTGTTGGCTGCTTCTGGGGGATGTCTCACTTCACGACCTCCCCTTCTCGTCCAAGGGCATTTTTTGCTGTTGGCCTGGCTCTAAAGCTGTGGTTCTCAACCTTGGCTGCCCTTCAGAATCACCTGAAGAAATTTGGAAACTTCTAGAAGGAAAAATCCAAGAAGAATCCCCAGACCCATTAAGTCAGGGTCCCCTTGGTCCCCGAGATGAATAGATGCAACCATGGCTGAAACCTACCGGAAAGTGTCCCATCAGACTCAGGATGCAAGGAGCACCTATAACGCTACTTTTAAAAGCGTTTTATCTAGGGGAAAATAAAGCATACATTCAATTCCACTCTTTTCCTCTTAGAATAAATTTTGCTTTATTGGAGCAAATGTAGCATTAACTGTTTCACTCTACACAGAAATTTTCAGTTTTCCTGTTCAGCTTTACAGCACCACTATTCTACAGCTATAATTTTATATGATGCCTTGCTGGCATTTGCAGAGTAAAACATTATATGTAGTTTCTAGTGCCAAAAGGTGTAGAAAGTTTTGTAAAACTCTGGAAGGGGAGAGAGCAATAGGTTTCTCTTAAGGTCATAAAATTTTTATTTGAATTTTTTCCCTCCTTTATACTGGTTGCTGTTACTTTAAAAGTCTTCTGGCATTTAACTGGCAATAAACAGGGCAAAACAAACTGTTCCTTCCTTCAGATTGTGCAATTTTTATTGCTCTGGTTTAGAGCCACCAAATATGTCTTTTTGAAAAATGCTTGTTTAACCACCTTCTGTTTGTAAAGCAGTAAGGCTATTAGCTTACTGTGAAGTAGTATTTCTGTGTGCCTCAAGGTTTTCAAAGATACTTAGAAACAATCTGAAGTTAAGTGACATTGATGATGCTAGTTCCTTAGCCAGACAATTGCAAGTAACTGAATCAAAGATGGCTGAGCTCCTTTTGAACCCACTTGTCGCGCCCAGACGTTTAAAGCAAACGGAAAAGTCAGCACCATCACTGCTGTAACTGAAGGAATCAGTGTGGAATTACCTGTTTACACGATCATTTAGAAGCCAATGACCAGAGTAAATGTTTCCACACTAAACCAGGGAACATATTTTGGATCCCATGGGCAGCGCTGACAGGGAGGATGAGTTTTATTTTAGCTGACATTATGCCATGCTTCAGGTTTTCACATCTTTTCGGTACATCTCCACATAGGCCTAAAAATCTTCACAGTAACGAGTCAGGACCAAGGGGCGAGTTGCCTTCCAGAATATTCTTCAGGCAGGGAAAAAAAAAGTAGGATTTCAGGGCAGTAACTTTTTAAACATTTAAAGACAAAATTGGAAGAATTTGGAGGATTCTTATTCTTCTCTGGACACATACATTTTTTTGCAATACCTTTCGCCTCCAAGGCAAATAGAGCAATAAGCTCTACCGTCAAATAGCTCTTTGTTTATTTGTTTTTCATCATTGCCTTCGCTGTTTATTTATTTATTTTTTGTAGTCATGGCCACAACCTGAAATGAAAAGGTTACTATTTCTTATTTGGAAATAGCTTCCAGATACCCGCCCCCGCTCCAGTTACCCTTCCTCCAGAGTTTCCTATCTCCTGTCTATTATTACACAATACAGTTAGAATTGTTTTTCTCCAATATTGCTTTATCATGTTGCCACCTCCATCAAGAATACTGTAATAATAACAATAATAGTATTTAATTTTATGGCACATTTCCTTCCCACTAGATACTTTGCTAAGTACATTATCCATGCTGTTTATTTAGTACCACGTTAGGAAGCTTTTATTATTTTATTGTACCATTTTACCATTAATAATCATAGGCAGCTAAAGTAACAGCCAAATATCGCATTATCTAGAAAGTAGAACCCAGCTCTCCTGTCTTAAAAACCTCCTAATATAATGTTAAAAGCTGTCAGTTTCTCCCTGTAGCTTTGACAATGTTTCCTCTTAATACTTTTTTATTAGGTGCACCTAAGCTTAGTTATATTTTCCTTGGGAAATTGAAACATTTATGTTGTATAATGACTCTCTTTACCTTTAGTAATGGTTTCGGACTTCAAGTTTCTTCTGCTTGATAAAATAGTATTACACCAGCTTTCTTTTATTAAGTATCTGTCTTTTGCGTGTGTGTGTGTGTGTGTGTGTGTGTGTGGACTTATAGTAAATGCAAAAAAATAGTATACACACATATATAGTGCATACATATATATATGTGTATATATATAGAGAGACATATTTAGAAGTTTATATATACATGCATCAGTTTACAAGATGAAAACTTTTCAATGCCCAAAGTTTCTAAATTTCCATCATTTGGATGTGTCTCTGGTAAATAGCAATTAGCTAGGTGTTTCTAAATGCAGTTAAAATACGTACACTTTACCCAGAATGTTGGGTCCATTTGCATTGACTATTGCAGTCTTCAGGCATTGACACACTTTACCCAGAATGTTGGGTCCATTTGCATTGACTATTGCAATCTTCAGGCATTGACACACTTTACCCAGAATGTTGGGTCCATTTGCATTGACTATTGCAGTCTTCAGGCATTGACATTGCCTCTTCAGCGGTGCAATTCACAGTTAAGTTTGAATTAAACTGATTTTTTTAATTTTAGCTCTTTATTTATCATTTCTCAACATTCTATTTTTTCTCCTTAACGTGCTAGTCTATTTTTAAGGGTCCTTATTATTCACTTACATTTTTAGTCACCTTCTATATTTAACTATATTAAATATATATGTAATTTTTATTTATACACATATAATTCCGTAGATTTAGATTAGATTAGTTTAGATTTGCTATAGTGTCTGGTGATTCAAATCTTTCAATTGAGTGTGAAGCAAATACAAATCTGAGGCTCTTTCCCACAGGACACACCAAATTTTCAAATGGCCAATCTCTGGGCAAGTGTCCATAGGGCCTTGTGAGGTCCCAGTAATGTCATGAACATCTGAGGCTGAGAAGGGGCATCTGGTGGGATCCCCAGGTGGCCTCTTCCCTCCGGTAGTCTGTTGATCCTTGCTGGGCGCCCTGCACAGACTTGCCACCTGCTGTGTCCGTGTGCAATCCTCTCCACGGTTTCTGGACAGCTTCCCTCCTGAGCACATCCAGCTCATGTTGCCCCTGTTTTAACTCTGCGTTTGGGGGTCATCTTGTGCTCTTCTCATGAAGGGTTCACCTTGATGAGTTGGCAGGAGGTAGACCTCACTTTTAATCCCAGCTCCATCGTTAGGTAACCACACGTCCTGCATTTCCAGCCTCACTGTAAATGGGGGTGTAGCTGTGGGCCTTCTGATTCCAGGGAGGAAGATGAGATCATATTTGTGTGCATCTGTGTGTGTTTGTGTGTGTACACGTGCGTGGAGTATTTCTTTCAAGAGTGGGGGAAAGCTCATGAAGAGCAGGAAGCACTTTTTTTCCTGCATCTGTCAATGTTTTCCGTGTCCTTGGAGATAGAGTAAATATCTGTTTCTCACCGTAAGCGCGCTGGTGTGGAGCTGCTGTGGAGCTGATCCATGCTTCCATCTCGGCATGGCCTAGGGGACCCAGGGACCACAGAGCCCTCATCTCAGCCTCCCCTGCCTCCCCTGATATGTGTGGCCTTACACCTGCTCAGTGCCCACTGTCGTAAGGGTAACACCTCTTCTTTTCAATATGTTCACAGGTATATTTGGAAAGACACTTTCTGTGAGCATGTTTCCAACGGAGCAGAAAAACAGAGAAATCAGTCAATCATTCCTCGTAAGGAAAGACTGTTCAGTTTGAAGGTATCTTTAATAACCAGACAATTAACTGTGACGCATCCTCAACTGCCAATAGGAGGGAAAAAAAAAAAAGCAAACAACCCAGCAACCCCTGTTTCATTTGCATTTGTTTTTGACAGTTTACGAATAAAGAGGTTAAGTTCTGTCCAATACTCATGAAGGTTAGAGAATACATTTTTTCTTCTTTTTAAATATATATTTATTTATTTATCCGTAGTTATCATCCCATTTTTTTTATTACAAAGGATAATTTGTCGTTAAACCAGATGGCCAGATCAAATCCCGGCTGCAGGGGTCACTAGTTTGATGAACTTGGCAAATTGTTCCAATTCGCTTTGCTTCATTTATAGGGGGGATCACAGTGATGCCCACCTCAGGAGGTTTCATGAAAATTCGATTGGAAATGTCCATAAAACTTTCTCTGGAGGCAGGCATTTAGGAACCGCAGCCACACTAGTGGCAACAAAAAAAATAAATCTTTGGTTAAAAAGATTAACTTGTTTTTTTAAAAAGCTATAAACACGTGAAACCATGGGTAATTCCACAGTGGGGAAGAGTTCCTGTCTAACTGCACCCCTGGCTTCTCACCATCCCCACACCTCCCTCTCTGGTCCCCTTTGTGTGTGGTTCTGCTACAGAAATGGGACTGACTACCTGAGACTTATTGCTTCCTTTCATCAAGCAGCACTGTGCTCTGTATGTTGCTATATGTCTATAAATACAGATCTGGATTAGCTGGTCATTTATGGGCGCCTGATAGCTTACTGCATACAGGTAACAGGATTTATCTGACTAGTCTCCTACTGACAGCCCTTAATGGCTTTTATTTCCTTTTTGTCTTTTCTGTAATGACCATCCCTACTTTTCAGTTTTTGTGGACTTGACCTCTTATAGGACGAATTCCAGGAAGCTGAACTGAGCAATCAAAGGGTCCACCTGGCTAAGATTTTGTGTCTGGGCTGCCGAATTCCCCTCCAAAATCTATTGTGACAATTTACACCTCCACAAACAACTCATGAGGGCATCTACTTCCCTAAAGATTTTCAACCTTTGCCAATTTATTAGCCAAAAATTATCTTTTCATTGCGATAATTCATTTAGTTTTCATTGCTAGTATAAGAGGGTCCAGTGAGGTTACATTCATAGAATTGTATCATCAGATGCTGTAGAAAGTGGGAGACAGCAAACTACCGTGACATACTAAGTGGACTCCATGTTCCCTGATCGCAAGTAGCATTTCTGCAAGAGGCAAGCCCTGAGAAGTCTCCTTGGACCCAGGATTCAAAGGGAAGACAATACACTTACGGTGGAAGAGGCCATGGGTGGGGCGGTGAGTGGATTGTGACACGGGGAGGGCTGGTGCCCGCAGAGGGTATGGGCGAAGCTGGAACAGCCTTCGGGGCAGCCGCCACAGAGTTCCCCTTTAATATCGAGCAATGATTGTGAACCGTGAGGGCTACACACGTGAGGGCAGTGGTCCAGCGCCCAGACCAGGAAAGGAACTCCCACCCCACAAACAAATCCATCAACAGAGCACAACCTGACTCACCCGTCAACGCCGTTCTCCTTCTCTTTGCCTCATGTTTGGAAGCAGGACGGATGCCCTTTGGACCATGTAAGCCCCAGGATCTCTGGATAATTGAAAGGATGTCTCAAAAGGGTGGCAATCCTGTGCCATAGACTATGTGCATGAGGGCATGTCGACATTGTCGTCAATTTGCTGGGAAAGAAAGAAAAACCAAGCTGGTAAAACATAACTAGTGTCATTGAAAGAAAATTTCACATGATTACTGGCCTTGTGGAATTCTTGCTTTGAGAATGTCCTATTTATAGCCTCCATCCATTTTTCCTGGGCTGTTTCTCTGGTTCTCGAGACGGGAAAGAGCTGTTTATACGTTGCTGATGTTAACTGTTGGCGTGAATATTGGAAACATCGGTGAAGGGAAAGAACTAGAAGGAGGGAAATGGAAATGCAAAGTGAAGCAACTTCTGGTTTTTAAGACTTTTTTGTTTACTTCCATTCTCACCAATACATTTTTAAATCAATTAAACGATAAAAACATGATAACATGTTTAGAAATCTTTTAAAGCATTAATAGATCTCTAAGGGAGCCTAGTAACCCCCAACTTATTTTGGGTTTAGAAGCTCCAGAATGTAAGCTGGAAGTTGGTGGGACGGACAGGGCAAGAAGACTCAGTTGTTCCACAGGAGACCCAGCAAATGAAGGGCTTCTGAGCAAGGAGAATGCCTGTGGTCAGATTATTCTTTTTTTATTGAAATGTAGCTGATGTACCATATCATATACGTTTCAGGTGTACAACATAGTGATTCACAATTTTTAAAGACTGTACTCCATGTATAGTAACTATCAAATATTGGCTGCATTACCTGTGCTGTACAAAATAACCTTGTAGTTTATTTATTTTATACATAGTAGTTTGTACCTCTTACTCCCCCACCCCTATGTTGCCCCTCCCCCTTCCCTCTCCCCACTAGTAACTACTAATTTTTTCTCTGTATCTGTGAGTCTACTTCTGTTTTGTTATATTCACTAGTTTGTTGTACTTTTTAGATTCCACATGTAAGTGATACCTAGAGGCAAGCCCTGAGAAGTCTCCTTGGACCCAGGATTCAAAGGGAAGACAATACACTTACGGTGGAAGAGGCCATGGGTGGGGCGGTGAGTGGATTGTGACACGGGGAGGGCTGGTGCCCGCAGAGGGTATGGGCGAAGCTGGAACAGCCTTCGGGGCAGCCGCCACAGAGTTCCCCTTTAATATCGAGCAATGATTGTGAACCGTGAGGGCTACACACGTGAGGGCAGTGGTCCAGCGCCCAGACCAGGAAAGGAACTCCCACCCCACAAACAAATCCATCAACAGAGCACAACCTGACTCACCCGTCAACGCCGTTCTCCTTCTCTTTGCCTCATGTTTGGAAGCAGGACGGATGCCCTTTGGACCATGTAAGCCCCAGGATCTCTGGATAATTGAAAGGATGTCTCAAAAGGGTGGCAATCCTGTGCCATAGACTATGTGCATGAGGGCATGTCGACATTGTCGTCAATTTGCTGGGAAAGAAAGAAAAACCAAGCTGGTAAAACATAACTAGTGTCATTGAAAGAAAATTTCACATGATTACTGGCCTTGTGGAATTCTTGCTTTGAGAATGTCCTATTTATAGCCTCCATCCATTTTTCCTGGGCTGTTTCTCTGGTTCTCGAGACGGGAAAGAGCTGTTTATACGTTGCTGATGTTAACTGTTGGCGTGAATATTGGAAACATCGGTGAAGGGAAAGAACTAGAAGGAGGGAAATGGAAATGCAAAGTGAAGCAACTTCTGGTTTTTAAGACTTTTTTGTTTACTTCCATTCTCACCAATACATTTTTAAATCAATTAAACGATAAAAACATGATAACATGTTTAGAAATCTTTTAAAGCATTAATAGATCTCTAAGGGAGCCTAGTAACCCCCAACTTATTTTGGGTTTAGAAGCTCCAGAATGTAAGCTGGAAGTTGGTGGGACGGACAGGGCAAGAAGACTCAGTTGTTCCACAGGAGACCCAGCAAATGAAGGGCTTCTGAGCAAGGAGAATGCCTGTGGTCAGATTATTCTTTTTTTATTGAAATGTAGCTGATGTACCATATCATATACGTTTCAGGTGTACAACATAGTGATTCACAATTTTTAAAGACTGTACTCCATGTATAGTAACTATCAAATATTGGCTGCATTACCTGTGCTGTACAAAATAACCTTGTAGTTTATTTATTTTATACATAGTAGTTTGTACCTCTTACTCCCCCACCCCTATGTTGCCCCTCCCCCTTCCCTCTCCCCACTAGTAACTACTAATTTTTTCTCTGTATCTGTGAGTCTACTTCTGTTTTGTTATATTCACTAGTTTGTTGTACTTTTTAGATTCCACATGTAAGTGATACCATACAGTATTTGTCTTTCTCTGTCTGACGTATTTCACTGAGCATAATGCCCTCCAAGTCCATCCATGTTGCTACAAATGGCAAAAATTCATTCTTTTTTATGGCTGAGTAATATTCCATTGTATATATACACCACATCTTCTTTATCTATTCGTCTGTTGATAAACCCTTAGGTTGCTTCCATTTCTTGGCTATTGTTGAACATTCTAGCAATCTGATCCATACTCATAGTTGGAATTGAGACAGCAAGGACTGTATCATTCAGAAAACAAGTTTACCTATTTTTGACAAAAAGTAAACCTTGAAACCACATTTCAAAGAAGAGTCAAAAGTCTGATTTCAAATGGCAGCATGAATACTTACTGATCAGAAGCCTTGAGCACCCTTGAGCCTCTTGCAGGGCCGAGCAAACATGCACTGAACACAAGCTTTGTGCCAGGATGTAATGAGGGCACCAGTATTTTTAAAGATGTGAATGAAACAAACGATCTCCTTCAAGAAGCAGCCAGAGCTCTGTAAAGGGATGCAGATGTATAAACAGAAAAGTGTAATTCAGCATCAGATAGAAGCGTGTAATGACAAAGACAGTTCAGCAGAGTGGTTAAGATCAGAGGTGCTGAAGAATAACCAGGTTCCAGTTATTAGCTGTGTGACTTTGGGCAAGTTGCTTAAGTTCTCTGTGCTTCACTGCTTCATCTATAAAATGGAGATAATAATAGACCCTACCTCCCAGGTCTGACTGAGGATGAAATTAGTTGATACATACGAGTAAGCAGGACAGAACCTGGAATATAATGAGTACTCGGGAAGTGTTAGCTGTTTTATGTTCATAAACAGCTGCCAACCTCAGCTTCCTCATCTGTGACATGAGAATTATGATCACAGCCCACCTTCAAAGGATGACCATGACCAGGTGGGACTATGCAAAGGCTCGAAGCATTGTCAAGACTGTTCAAAGGCAAAGTGTTACTTGAATAATAAAGTTCCCCACCAAGGATCGTCACCACAGAAAAATAAGGTGTGAGTTTGTGAGTTACATCACAAGGGCCACCTGCCTTAACTTTTCACAGTGTTGCACTTTGTGCTTTTACAAGTGCTCATTGGTGATGAGGCCAAAATCGCCGTGTGACGACCGATCCGCACTGCTTCCCATGTCACAAGTTTTGTTAAACAGAAGCAAGTAACAAATACAAATCCAGCGCACACACGACTCACAACAAAACCCTTTCACCTTCCTAAAGACATGGGATCCTGGGAACACACGTGCCTCTGCCTGGCAGCCGATGAACCACGTGTGTCCAGCATCTAAGGATTAGGACCACGGTAATGGATTTTCCCCATCACAGATTCAGGCCCAAAACAAAGTCCTCACCACCAAATGGAGGATTAGCACGGACGGAGTGGCAGAACTAAACCTGCTGACTTCGTCAACTGCCTCCATCATTTGCCGGACTCACCAGCCAGCTCATCTGATTGGGCAGGGAAGTCCCATCTGGTGCCTAAAATCTACCCACCCTGACGAACGACCCCTGAGAACACTTGATCAAATTAAAGGATACAGCCCATCTTTCCTCATTCACAGGCCTCCCCTTCCAGGCCCCCTTTCTCTGTCTTTCCTATTCTGAATCACCTGGGAAACCCTCTGAGGATGCACTTCCAGCTTGAATGCATGGGCTGTTTGCTTCTAAAGCCACCCTCATGCTTTTCAGTAAAACTTTAAAAAATAGCAGACGATAGATGAGGGCATAGTGAACACACAGCTCTTACCTGGCCCCATCAAAGATGCTCTGACCCTGTGAAAACAGGATTTTAGTTAATGTTACTCTGTTGATACCACTTCGAATGGTACTAATCACTCGAAAATAAAGTAAGATTTCTGTCACGTTAAATGTCATTGTTCTAATCATTAGATCCTGGCATCTGAAAATAAGAGAAGAGAGAATATTTTTTCCTCTTTGCTGTGAATGGCAAGCCACGAGCTGTCCCTCTGATTGACTAACAGCTGTTTAATAAATCACATGATGGGATAAAGCTCATCTTTCCACCTAACTTGGTAGCTCATCTCTATCCCTAAATGCCCTGCTATCATGATGCCATATCCTATTACTGGCATAGCCACGAAAATCCTAAACAAGTCTGTATAACTGATGTTTCTTTTCTTCTCTCCCAGTTATTGTATTTGGAAGGTTTCAGGTTACTAAGAATATCAGGCAAAGAATGATTAGGTATCATTTCTAAGTGTCACACCAAATGCTTAAGGAATACCTCTTTTTTGTTGGTTTGGTCATTTGTTTTCCACATCTATAGTGAAACTGAAGAAACGAAATACCGTGGTGTCTGTCTTCCAAGAGCTTCTCATTGAATGAGCATAGTGGTATCAACATTCTGGAACAATTGGAGCAGGGGAGACAATGTAGGGCTGCGTGATGGTGGGTTTCGGGATGAAGAACATCCCTAAGAGCTGGCGTGATCAGGGAGAGCTTCTTGGGGAGGTGTTCCCACCGGCCAGACACCCCCTGGATGAGAAGAGAAGATGGACAGTGAACTGCTGACAGGATGACCATGGGCAAAGTCAGGTGAGTGCCAGGGTCCATCCCTGGAGGACCCCGAGAGGCAGGTGAAGCTGGGAATCTGGTGCATCGTGATACACGGGGTGATTGAAAATGTCTGAGCCAGGAGACAGATGAAAGTAACTTCTTTTTAATAAATTTACTTATTCATTTTGGCTGTGCTGGGTATTCATTGCTGGGCGCAGGCTTTCTCTAGTTGCAGCGAGGGGGGGCCACTCTTAGTTGCGGTACATGGGCTTCTCACTGCAGTGGCTTCTCTTGCGGAGCACGGGCTCTAGGTGCACAGGCTTCAGTAGTTGTGGCACGCGGGCTCAGTAGTTGTGGCTCACGGGCTCCAGAGCACAGGCCCAGTAGTTGTGGCACGTGGGCTTAGTTGCTCTGCCGCATGTGGGATCTTCCTGGCCCAGGGCTCGAACCCGTGTCCCCTGCCCTGGCAGGTGGATTCTTAACCACTGTGCCACCAGGGAAGTCCCTAAAGTAACTTTTAAGGAAGATTAAGCTGGATGTAGTGAACAGAATGGGGGGAACTGGGGAGAATCTGTTTTGGCCATTTACCTGCGAGGCTGAGGCAATGATTCTGGAATGACAGTCACAACCTCTACTAAAAAGACATCTAGAAAAAAATTGAGGGAAAATAACAGGACTTGGTGATCTGAGTAATAGTAAAGATATCTTTGGGGGCTTGGAATATATGGTTCTCGGTGTTTTCCAGAGAACCAATGAATTTGAGTTGGCTTTGGCCACTGCACTTAAAGACTGAAGGAAGCAGAGGCTTTAGAAGGAGGCCCTGCACAGACTTCCTAAAGGACTAACACAGTTCCTTTACAGAAAGCTCCTTACCCACATCCCCGCTATTCCATGTTTAAATAAAATATACTTCCTTATCATTCCGTGAGCTTCAACCACACGACAGATGCCGCTGGAATGACCCCCCTTTCTCTGCATACTCGTTCCCAGAGCTGCCGACCCCATACCTCTTGTCAGGCCAGAATGACCAATGGCCTGGATGTGGACACAGCACCAGTCTCTCCATCACGACGCCTTCAACGCCCTCCGTCAGCACGTCTCTCACGGGTTGGGTTACAACGCTTAACAAAGCAGACCCGGTATTATTCTGACGGAGCACAGAATCCAAAATAGCCCTTTATAGCAAAACACATTTAAAAGCACATTTAAAAGGTTTCTTTTCGGGCTTCCCTGGTGGCACAGTGGTTGAGGGTCCGCCTGCCGATGCGGGGGGCGCGGGTTCGTGCCCCGGTCTGGGGGGATCCCGTGTGCCGCGGAGCGGCTGGGCCCGTGGGCCGTGGCCGCTGGGCCTGCGCGTCCGGAGCCTGTGCTCCGCAACGGGAGCGGCCACAACGGTGAGAAGCCCGCGTACTGCAAAAAAAAAAAAAAATCAAAAAAAAAAAAAAAGGTTTTTTTTCAAAATGTTCTCCCAACTACTGAAAACAACGTTTTTAAAATTACTTTTTATAGAGCAGCATAGTACTTATAACCTTGTTCACTCATATATATAAAATGCCATTCTAATGAAAACAATAATAAATCAATCTTTGTTTGTGGTTGGAGGCCTTTTAAATTTGGCAAAGTTTGGGGCCTTAAATGTATTCACCTGGCTGAGTCATGCTCAGGATGGCAGAGTTTCTAGAAAGGACATGTTACTGCCTCTGATGGCTGAATCCTGGAAACAGTCAGTTACGCCCAAAAACCAAACGCTGGAATATTGTCTTAGGGCCTTTTAAGGAATGAAAAGACAGTAAATAGAGTACATGATACCAAATATAAATTATCCACTGCTGCACCTCCCTTAATGAAAATGGAGGAATGAAAACAAAGGTAGAGACCAGGACCAAAAAACTAAAGTAGTTTTACTTGTAATTCTTGTTCTCTGGCTATTCTCATTTGGTAAATTTAAGTGCTGGAGGCTTCTAATCTGTCAGCTCTCCCTATAAATTCTCCATTTGGTGAACTCTTACATAAGTGTTTGCATGAATCAGTCCAAATATCTTAGGGACTCTACAGACCTATTTATTTCGTTTTAAACTAGTAAGAAATACTATTTTTAAAAACCAAATACTATTTCTTAAAAACCGAAGGCTTCACATTTTAAGATCAAGAAGGGAAAGAGGGCTTCCCTGGTGGCGCAGTGGTTGAGAGTCCGCCTGCCGATGCAGGGGACATGGGTTCGTGCCCCGGTCCAGGAAGATCCCACATGCCACGGAGAAGCTGGGCTCGTGAGCCATGGCCACAAAGCCTGTGCTCTGCAATGGGAGAGGCCACAACAGTGAGAGGCCTGCTTACCGGGAAAAAAAAAAAAAAAGAAGGGAAAGAAATGTTTACAGCGCAAAGAATCCCAGATATTTCTCGAGCACTGATATACTCTCAATCATTGTATTTCTATCAACATAAATATTTCAAGAATTTATTTACGAAGTAGAAGTAAATCAACATGACCTTGTTAACAGACACTAATTTGTTGTGATGTCCAGAAAATGCTGACAAGGTGCTAGAGCCGTTGGTGTTTCCTCCTGATGAATGAAGGGGACAGAAATAGAGTTTCTTGGTAGTAGGTGG
Source organism: Neophocaena asiaeorientalis asiaeorientalis (assembly GCF_003031525.2). Taxonomy (NCBI): domain Eukaryota; kingdom Metazoa; phylum Chordata; class Mammalia; order Artiodactyla; family Phocoenidae; genus Neophocaena; species Neophocaena asiaeorientalis. Next base: position 726,086 of record NW_020174431.1, on the reverse strand, counting down.
CGTGTCCCAACACGTACAATCACTGCCTTCCATTGCAGAAGGGGAAGTGCCGATTCACATCGCTCCAGAGAAATAAGATGTACAGAGGGCTTTTGCGGGGAGGAGGTGGGAGTGGAGTAATGGGAAGAGGGGTCCATAGAATCAATATGGATGACAAGACCGGAGTGACTAATACTTAGTGTGTCTTGGGTTACAGCTCCCAACAAGCTGATTGCCATCAACAATCAACAGCTTGCACCAGAGATGCTGCTTCTGTTTCACTTGAAGCTGTTTCTTATCACATGGTTGATGTTCTTTATTGCTTGTTTGAACAACTCATCATACAGAATCTACTGCATGTCAGGCACTGTGATAGACTCTGGAATTGTAGCCACGAGCTAAAAAGACAAAAATATCTGTCCCTGCAATCTGCTATTAGCACATTGAAGCTATGCCGCTTTATGAAATGGGATATTATAATCAGACTTCCTACATCTTTAGGTTAAAATTAAGATTTGAGTTACGTTTTGACCTCATAAGAAGCCCTAAATGACAATAGAGTGAACAGAATGTATATTTCTCACTCAAGGAGTGGTATATGTAGCTTAACTAGTAACGGTCAGGCATCATTCCATCCCCTGGGCAAGTTCTGTTTTCTCCAGTCCTGTTTAGGACCCCTAGGAGAGAAGTTCTTTCTATTCCTCTGGAAGTAGTATGGGATGCAAACACAACTCTTGGGAATTTTGCAGCCATTTCATCACCATGAGGGAAAACAACACGACAAAGATGAGCCATGGGGTTGGTTAAGCAAACCCCAGAGAAACACAAAGAATTAGAGCCAGGGTCCTACTCAATCTATACTATAGGAATAATGTCCAATTCCTACAGTTAATTGATTTTATATTTTCTTTTAATAGATGATGGTCAGTACCAAATTACTGACCACATAGAAAAGAGTAATTTGATCGTTTCATTTTTATCTGTCCATATTACAGTATGCTGAAACTTGTGTCACTTGCAACTATTTAAACCTATATGTCGGTTTAATAAGGATTGTGAGGTTGCAGTTTGCAAAATAACAGGGTATAACAGTGAAAAACACATGAAGATAATTGATCAATAAAGCATCATGAAACATCCTTTCCAAAGCAAAATTATCTGAAAATTGACATTTTTTTAGTTATTTGAATAGCTTTGTCATTTTTCTCAAAATAGTGATCAATGAAAAATATCTTTTATGATTCTATGATGAAGTATGTATTGTTGAATTAAGTAATAATTGCATCATAATTTCCAATGATTTTCTTTCTTGACGCTCTACCTCTAATGAAGTTTATTTTGTTTGGATTTTAAAAATCCCCTCAGGGTAAATGTTTAATATATTTTTTAAATAATGTGATTTATACACGTTTTAACAGAAACATATACCATTTTAATAGAAACACACATATGCACGTACTTAGAGGTTTTAACTTTTAGGACATTAGAATTTATTAGACTTCTTATTGTCTTAAATAGTTTCAGTAAACATACAAAAGAAAATGAATTAAATTACAGTAGGTGGTGAAACTTTATAGTATATAGTCCATAGACGTAACCATCTGGATGCATGTGGAGGGGAGCAGAATATAGCTTTAACTGGTATGTTCTGGTCTGAACAGATGTTTCCGAACCCACATGGAGGATATGAATCTCTGAAAATAACAAACCAGTTCCAGGGGCAACATTAAAATTATCAGCAACAAATGACTATTCACTAAAACTAATAAAAGCATCAAGACCGAAAGTCAGAAGCGTTTTATAAGGGGAGTGGGTCATAATACACCCTTTAGAACATGTGATATGTGCCCAATAAATACGTATAAATGCAGCCACACTCACAATCGTATTAAGAAAAAATGTCCAAACCCTGGAAGCGAGGCAAAAGGATGGTTATTTGTGTGTGTGTTTATGTGTTATGTATGTGTTTTTGTATGCATTCCGTTCTGGTCATGCCCGTGAATTGGTAAGTGATCCCGCCATTTAAATGTCATCGTCCTGCTGTTTAACCTGCACTGACCAACTCCCTCCCTCTTCAAGTGTGACTACCATCCAACATCTTGTCTGTAAGTGCTACCCCCAATTATGTAAAAGCAAAAATCAGAGAGGAATCCATAAGATGGGGAAAAAAGAAAGGGAAGAAAAATGATCACAAGTAAAGATTTACATTTGTTTTATGTGTGTTTTGTTGGGGCTTGCTCCCTACAGGAATGAAGTAAATGAAATAAAGGAAGCACAAATTCCCCTCTGGAGTGGTGGCCCCCAGGCTGAGGCCGGAAAGGGGTAGGTGCGGCTGCTGAAGGGGGAGGAGTCTGGGAGGGCAGATTAGAAAACCCCGTGTAAGAAAAGCCTGGGAATCTGGAGAAAAGGAAATGCAAGTTCAACATTTTTGAGTTAAAGGGGTTTTAGAGCCTAATTAAGTTGACTGGCTTCACTCATACAGAGGCTCACAAATTTTAAATGATTTCTCCAAGGTTAAGGAGTTCAGGCTTCTTGCTGCTCTGTTAGGTTCACACTTCCCGAGCTCTCTGAGTTCCTGTAGGGGCAGAAGGGAGTTGGCTGGGAAGATGCAGATGAAGCTCTGAAGGAGGTTGATAGCATACTGGAAAGAATATTGGCCGCATGGTTTAAAAGGCATCATTTTCTAAAAGAACTGACGATTCATTGAAGGCACACTTGGAGGGAAAGGAGTGCTCAGTGGAAAAGTGGGGAGCTGTGTTGATGACATTGGAGCCCAACCCAAGACACTCGTGTGTGTGTGTGTGTGTGTGTGTGTGTGTGTGTGTGTGTTTCCCCATGAGCCATATTCTTACAACAGGGCCCAGCCTTGATGTGGGGAAGGACAGGGACAGGGCGGGGACAAGAGGCCAGGGGGTGGGGAGGGGCCAGCTTGGGAAAGGGGGCTTTGCGCTTCCCACTCTCACCAGTGCCCACAGCCTTCTCCCTGCACTGGTCCAGGCCAGGCCTCACGCTGCTCCACAGGGCACTTCCTAGAGCTCTGCATGCCCCGCCCCCGGGGGCGGGTCTTTAGGGGAAAATGTCCCCAAGTCCTTGGGACAGTGACAGCGGGAGTCCACAGAAGGGCAACAGGACACGCCACCCCAAAACATGACTAGGCATTCAGCACCTGCCATCCCCAAATGTACCACTTTGATGTACTGATTACATTGATCTGAAGGTACTTGAAAGGCAGGGGGAGTTTCCCTCACCTGCCTGAACACAGAGCCTCCACAGGAACTCGGGGTCACAGGTCCCCTCCCGGGAGCTTCACCACCAGGAAGACTGACTCTTGTCCCAGGAGAGGAGCTGAGAAGTGGACCCCATCCCCAGACAGACCGTCACCAACTGCCACCCTCCCATCCGTCCTCTATGGACCACTCATCTTCCCTGGAAACCATGTTCTCTTCCCGGAGAGGCCTGCACCCCCTCCCCTCCCCCTGCCAGGACGGTATTTAAGCCTGAATTCTGAGCCACCCCAAGAGTCCCTCACTTTCTGGGGCATCTCCCACGTGGACACGAGGTGGACACATGAATACAGCTCTGTGCGTGTTTCTCTGGATAATCTGTATCTCATTACAAGGGTCACAGCCAAGAACTCAGGGACCTACACCAGGTACCACTGGGAAGAGAGCTGGCCTGGCCCCTCCATTCAGGACCACTTGCCTCCCTGAGGGGGGGATGGGGCGGTGGTCATCGCCCTCCACCTTCCCCCAGGTCCCCACAGCATGTCCATCCCATGTCCCATGTCCCCCCCCCCAACCTCCACCCCACTCCTTCATTCCTTACCTGGTGTGAGTCACGTGCAAACAGAGAGGCCTGAGTAACACACCCCAGCTGCCCACTCCTGGCCTAATACTATTCCTGCTAATATGAGTAATATTACTCTATTTCAAGACAGACACAGAAACCCTAAATCTGTTTCTGAAAATGTGTAATTTGACAGCCGCCATCCCTGTGGGCTGTATCGCATGACGTGAAAATCTCTATTATGACACGCATAAAAGGCTCGAGAGAGTTGTATTCCCGTGCAGTTGTGCCTTCGTCCCTCAGCAGGTGCCTTTGGGCCCTGACTGTTGTCCACCTGCCCCACCTGCATTTGTAGCAGAACCTCTTCTCATCGTGATTTTAGTGTTGCGTGGATATGAAACCCTTCTCCGCAACAGATCAGTAAGATTCCCTGAACATGTTTAGCTCAGGTTCCTGGAAGTTTAGGAATGGGATTCCCTGATCCCGAGCCCCCAGTTCAAAGCAGGAACCAGTGAGCATAGAGACACCCTCTGCACCCTCATCTAATTAATTTCACCAGTTTCTGGTAGGGAGTCAACTGCAGCACAATTCTGGCAATAGCTGGATTTTAGCAATTTGCCCAAAGTCTTC
>NW_020174431.1:699186-721623 GCF_003031525.2 Neophocaena asiaeorientalis asiaeorientalis | reverse complement strand
TGTTTCGCCCTCATTGGGCAGTAATTCCCCAAACACGAATAATACCTCCAACTTGATTCTCTGCGCTCCTCTCTGGACTCACTGTGCAGCCGTGTAGATGGGAGTGGCGTCAGACTTCACCACGTGTAACCCTCCAGGAACGAAGGTGATTGGGACAAAGTAGTGATTTTGCTCGGAATATACAAGGAAATACAAAAAACAGGTATTTCTCTTCATGTAGAAGAGAAAGGAAGCCAAAGAAGTTATATACTAACTTCTGATATATTCATATCTGACATAATAAGTTGTGGATGCTTTAATTAATGTGGGGTAAAATATATCAGACTATATAAAACAAGGTAAGAAGTCACCGTTGGAAATATATGACTGAATGTCTTAAACTTTTCTGAAGAGATTATCAATTGACATAAGAAAGTCTGTCTTTACATGCCCACAAAACTGGAATTCAGTATAAATGGTGTCCTTTCTAAAGCAACTAAGAATAATTTACTTTCAATGATTCTGATATTCTTGTTTGTTCTCTATTTCAGAATGCTGTCCCCAATGGCTACTAGCATTAAATTAGAGTTTTCCCTCAAAATAGGAAGTCTGTGTTGTTAACTTCCAATAGATAAGTAAAATTAAACAGTTAAATTGCAACGTTTATTGCTTATTTTTTGTTAATTCCCCTTACCTGCTGACAGCAATTATGATTTAGGCTTAGAAGCACATAGCAAATAACTGACATAAACTGAATAACAATACAGCTCGGTTCTTGGAATTAAACTTTGAAAAGGAATCTCCTCATACCTAATATCATTTGCTTGACAATAAAGAGAGGAATATTTTGTAACTGGACTACATAAAAAATAAGTTTACGGCTTTGAGTAACACATTGCTTCTTACCAGATTAAAGTGAACTTAAAGTTATGAAAAAATTAGTTCCAAGCTTTTTAATTTTCCCTTTAAGAAGGAATCTCTCTACTGCACCACCGCATGTACAGAATGAAGGAATCAACTAAAATATATAAGGTTTCCAGCGTGCTGAGATACAACTTCACATCATATTTCATTGTCTGGCCAAATATTTGTAGAGCAGATCAGAGTACAGACGTGGGGATACAACTTTAAATAAATAACTGGTTATCTAAAACTCTGAGGCCTGCAAAATTAAGCTTGGGCTTTGCTAGAAATAGGCAGCAGCTCTCCTACAAGAATCTGGATGTCGGTCTGTTCTGGGGCCATAAATCCCATGAGCCTGACGCACTGGGTGCAGCTTTCTCCAACAACATTCTTGCCCTTGTTACTCACGCCAGACACTGTTCTCTGCTTTCGGCCGTCAGAGAGCAGCAAATATGGCTGATGGACAAGAGAGGCCCCTCCCCCGTGTTTATCAACCTCAGTAAGTTATGTGTGACGTTCTCAGTTCCTACGGGTCCTTTTACGGTTATTACGGATGTTCGAGGTCCCAAAGGTTGAAGGGCTTCAGAACACGCCACCCCGTATGCCTCTTTGGCATACCAATCATTTTGACCTGGAGGTTCTGTAGAATCAGCAGATGCAGGAAGGGCTCTCTGACTCCCATGTTCTACCCAAATGCAGGTCCTCAAATTTCCCAGGAGAAGGGGGCCCTCCCTAGGCCAGGATGATCAGAACATTCTTAGCGATGCCAGAATGGATCTGTACAGATAACCTACCAAAATAGCCCTAATCTTCCATTCCTTCCCCCCCATATCGCCTCATCCCTGCCCCACAATTTATTGCCCCCATCCCAAGCCCCTTTGCCTTGTCACATCCCCACAAGTTCTCATTCTTTGTGTAAAAGACATTTAAGCTTTGGGGCCTAACGGCTTCTTCAGATCTTCATTTTCCTTCTGAAGACTCCACTGTGTACATAAAAATATTCAGTACAAGCTCTATGCTTGTCCCTGCTCATCTGTCTGTGTCAGTGTAATCCCAAGGCCAGCCTCGAAGCTAAGAGCGTAGAAGGGAACGTGTCCTCTTCTATGAGCTCACCTTGCAAACACACAGCACTGCATTAACGCTCCTTCAGAAGAGTCCTTCTCCCCTGCATATTCCTAAAGCTTCTATTTCCAACAGGGGGCAACCCCAGGGCTCAGTGGTGGACAGGGGTGGGCGGGGAACTTTCCTGGGAAAAGCCTCTCCTCTGACATCTAAATCACGACGTGAATAAGCCTTCGAAGACCCATGTTTAGAACCCTGTCAATCCAGCCAAGTACATGGCAGAACCTCCATAAATATTTGTGGAGAAAATATCTGTCAGTTCATTAGTTTCCCACATGGAAAAATCAGCAGAGGTAAGACTCAGTCTGTGGGGCTGATAAGGCATTTTTGGTTGGCTTTTCTTTGCATTTGGTGCTGACTAAACTGCTCGTTTTAAAGTGCATAAGAATTTATCTGAAGTTACTGACTGTGCACAGCTTGCATCTTCAAAGTGATGCAGTGGAATACCACCTGGATTTTTTTTTACGTTGAAAAAAAAAATGAGAACAAAAAACTGTACTTCTCTCTCTAAAAAGAAAAAAAGCAATTCTTCAATAATAAGCCCTAATTTGATACAGAGGTATATATATTTTTAGTCCCCAATATCAACATGGCTGAAGGCTTTCCGGTGATAATTTTCTACTTTGACGCATAGAGATACTGTACAAGATGAATTACTCAATGCCGAGTATCCAGCTCAACAGATATTAAACTTCCTTTACAGCGAGCAATATATGAGACACTGGATACTGTGTGATAATGTGAAGGGAAATAACGCCCAGCTCATGCTTATTTGGCACTTTGTGTTTGAAAAGCCCTATTATTTACATTACTTTATTCCATCATTATCAGCACCTTGTGAGCTTCGAAGATTAAGTAGTTTGCCCAATGGCATCCAGCCGGCAAGCTGCAAAACACTTCGGATTAAATGATTTCCCCCCAAACAACCACCACTGTACATATCCGCTGGGATGGGGCACTCAAAGAGATTTATGTTTCATTCGGTGAAAATTGGTGTCAGGCTGCGGGATCTTCATGTGCAGTGATGTTGAGGATCGGAAGGTTTTACTTTTTGTCACGTGAATCCTCGTGATGAGCTGCCGGCGACTCTCACGTCACCTTTTCTCTGTGCGCTGCACACTTTGGTGAAAACTGAAAACGGTGTTACTGATGCTGTCAGTTGGCTGATCTCTAGGAACCAGGATGAAAGCCCATCACTGAGGCATGAGGCACACACGCTGCCTTTTCAGGACAGAGGGATGCAGAAAGCCAGTGTTTTGCACTAAGATATTTGTGCTTGTGCCAGGAGCTCAGAGCTATAACTCATTTCCATACAACCCCACGCATCTTTCTTACAAATGGATGGGCCCGGGCAGCTTGGTCATTGTTTAATATACTGTACGTAATTTCTTGCCAGGATGAGGGTTGACCCACAGCCAGCAGTTGGGGGAGAGTCCCGGGGGATGGGTGGGTTGCCTGAGCTGACCCCCAGGAGTCTGAGATATCTCCGCAGAGCACCTGGGACAGCAGGCCTGTCACAGAGGGGTTTCTGGGCGAGGATCTGTTCATGTGCTCCTGGGGTCAGGTTCTGGGCTTGAAGAAGAGGCTGAAACAAGTGACCCAGCACTGGGGAGGATGCTGGGACCCCCACCCAGATTCCACCTGGGTTCCTTTCCATCCCTGTTCGACCTCTGACAGGTTGGCGCGGTCCCCCAGGGTGTCAGCCGGTGCCCAGCTTTCCCTTGCATGAGGCCTGAGAGCTCAACACGGATCCCAGGTTGGGAAACACAAGGGGTGACGCCAACAAAGGAGCTTCTAGAGATGCAGCGATGATTTTTAAACAACAACAAGGAGGGCAGGTCACTCCCTCATTGTCCCTTTGGACCCCTCTTCCTTCCAACTCCTCCCGGTCCTCAGGAAGGGCCATCCTTCTCACCACAGCCCCCAGGGCCTGGGAGGTCGGCAGCCCAGCCCCCTTCCTGTCATCAGCTGCCTGTCCAGTATGCTTGCGTGAACAGAGAACTGGTGCAAATCCTGGAGACATGGTGACAGCACAGCCGCCCTGGGCTTCGGCTGGGCTGTATCATGGGTCCTGCCCTCTCTAGGAAACTGGGAAGGGGGAAGGCCAGTTGGAGTCCCCTGAGAACAGGGACAGCGGGAGTCAACTCAGAGCGAGGGCTGCACAGAAAAGAAACGATGGGGTCGATGGCTCAGTACACAATGTGTCACCCCAAATCCTTCGGTGGCAGCTGCGCTTGCCATAACATACATGGCCTGCCCTTAAGAAACTCGGTTTCTTAAATTACTGATGACGTTAGTTTAAAAGAAATTACACAGTCTGTAAAGATAAAACACATGTTCAATTCTTATTTTCTCCTCAAGAACGTCTCCAATTACTTAAATTGACTTCCTCTTTGGGTATCTTTGCAATATGTAGATAGGTAGATAATATTCATAATATATACTCATATAATTATAGCTAATTAATAATAACTATAACTAATAAACTATAACTAATTATATAATATATAAGTATAGTTAGTTATATAAAATATAGATTATAATTTATAATATAATAGTATGATTATATGTAATATGTTATATATTATAACAGGTATAAAGTATCAGTATATTGTACATTATTGTGTATTTCTATGTAGTATATACATTATTATGATATATAATTATATATTCTGTTTATTATGATAATATCTTTATAATACAAATACTATATAACATGCTATATAATAATTTATAATATATGTATGATGTGTGTTAAAATATACTATAATATATGTCTACAATAATATACACTATATATCTATTACAATATAGCTTAGACAGTATATTATGTTACATTATACAGTATATTATATATATAATTGTTCACTATTATAATACAACGTATTATGTATACATCACGGATCATCCCTACGAAGCTGATGGTCTCCGGTCCCTGCACTGGGAGCCCATCTCTTCCTTGCAAGGGTTACTGGTTTCTCTACCTGCTGTTCAAGTCCCTTCCCCACACCCCCAGATGCATTGCCTCACCCCGTCCCTCCCAGCCGGCTTGGAGTCCTGGGGTCTGATTTATTTCACAGCCTAAGAACAGCTTTTGCCTCATCACAGGGCAGGTTCAACTAAGGATGAAAATGTGGCTGAATGTGTTAGACTAATATCCTGATACCAGCTGCCCACCTGGGTCCCGCATCTCCAGTCTTCCTACCCCGTTACCAGCGGTCACCCTTCAACCAATAAATCCAGAAAGACTGTCTGGCTGACGCCAGCTTCATGAGTCAAGTCCTAAGAACCACGAAGAGCTCAACATTAGAAAAATTAATATGCTTTCAATAATCAAGATCTAAACTGTACCCAATCCTGTTTGCCTACTGGATAAGGCGGACATGAATGTCTCAGTAAAACTAATTCGATGTGAAATAGGAGATTGAACTCATGAGCGTGAAAACTGGCTCAGAGGAAAGCTCTGGAGCCGTGTGTGCCCTGAGCACAAGTCTGTGCGCCTGCCGGTCCTCACTGTTCAGCCTAGACGACCCCTCACAGAAGCCACTGCGCCTCTTTCCTAGGAAGACAGACTTCAGGGCAATACTGCCCTTCTGCCCCTGCAAAAGGGTTTCACCTAAAATACCACATTCGGGGAGCCTCTCCTCTGCTAAAAGGGATGGAGAATCTTACCTAAAGAGTCTAAGCTTATAATACAAATGTCTTATTCTTCTCATAAATGTGTCCAAAAAATCTTACCCTTGATATTGAACTTATTTGAGCAATAGGACCAATAGTGAAAAAAAATGCTTCTCCAAACGTTTTTGCTGGGAAATGGGCTGGGGAGAGGGGTTTAGGCTAACTCTACAGGCAGGGAGCAGAGCCCGGGAAGAAGGCAGCTCTAAAAATAGCAGCTAGACTTTCCCTCTTCATTTAAACCTCACTCACAGGCTGTTAAAATTCCATCGAAGAGACTGACACATTTGTAAAAATTACTATATTTCTCAGCCCTGGGGGAGGCCCTGCCTGAGAAACAGCATGTGGGCTGCCTTTGAAATAAAGCCTCAGACCCAAAGCAGGAAGACGCCCTGCACCCCAGGAACCCCGATTTCCTGCGGGGAAGTGCAATTTCCTGTCGCCCAGAGACTCCAGGACACCCAGGGTACAGGGGTTCCCAGGCTGCCAGCACCATGGGGGTCTCTCACCTCGACATCAAACTATTGTGTTTCTCTCCCTGCATCTGAGTCATCCAGTTTCTTCTCCTGATCCCTGATTTCTGCGCTTCCCTCAGCAGCTTGATCTTGCTGCCTTCCTAGCCGGTCTTGAGAATTCCTGCCATCCCCGCCCTACTCTGGGGGAAAGTGTTCTGACAATTTTAGGCACCTTTTCTGAAGTAGGAGGAAGGAGAAAGCACAGCTCCTGGATGCCCTGTTTCTGGGCTCTGCAACCTTTAACCTTGGATAGAGAAGGGGAGGGGCGGCCATGGACTCCTGATGTGACCGTGACCAGAACAATGCCCAGAATGACTGCACCGCCACCTCCGACCAACCGTGGACTCTGACCCACAGGGTGTAAATCCATCCGTGCGCCCGAGTGAGCACAGGGGATGGTCAGGGACCAGCCAGTTCAATGGGCCTCGTGTGAAGAAGAGAGCAGAGAGGGCCTGACTGAGCTCTGGACACAACTCATTCCAGAAACACGGGCTCTTAATATCCATTGGCTCCTATTTCTTGAGTTCTCATCAGTTACAGCAGGGGCCTCAGGGATGAACTTATTTACAAAACAGAGTTAAAGCCACAGACGTAGAAAACAAACTTATGGTTACCAGGGGATAAGGAGCGGGGAGGGGGAGGGATAAATTGGGAGATGGGGATTGACATATACACACCACAATATATAAAATAGATAAGTAATAAGGACCTACTGTATAGCACAGGAACTCTATTCAATACTCTGTAATGGCCTATATGGGAAAAGAATGTAAAAAAGGGTGGATATATATGTATAACTATTCACTTTATTGTATACCTGTAACTAACACAGCACTGTAAATCAGCTATACTCCAATAAAAACTAAAAGAAAAAGAAAGAAATGGAGACGCCAACTACATGATGGTAGACCAGAAGGCAGAGCAAGCAAAGTGCACAAGTAATGACTGGAAGGAACAGCAAGAACACGGCATGCCGGGAAACCAAAAACGCCCCATTCTTCCTCGAAATGTAGCTACATGTGGACAGTCCACACTCCAGGTACGGCTCCCTGATGAAGCATATCAATTATTGAATGATGCAATGAATCCATCGTGCGAATAGCTAGCTAGCTGTGTGATCTCATCTGGTAGGGGTCCCTTACTATCCCTGCTTTCTCTCGCTCCTCGCGATTAAGAAGTTAAAAGTGATGAGCTCTAAATTCCCTGATCACATTATGATTCTAGGATTCTAAGGTATCCTAAGCAATAACAATAGAAGTCAAGGTAATTCTCCCTGATCTAATTATGGTGTGATTAGGCGGCAGGGGATGGGGGGGTTGCTACTCCTGTGACTCCTGCTCTGGAATGGTTTTGAGTTTGGATTAGCACATTGATTGCCACACATTGTTATTCTGCTAATGGCATTTGGTAAATTGTATGAAACGATGCCTCATCGTTTGCCAAAGTCTTTATTCAGAAGAAAAATGCCCAGTAAAGTCAACTAAAATTCATAATAAAATCGGTGTTCTGAAGCTTTCCTTTTAGAACAGAACATGTAGGAAATTGAGCCCATTTTGCTTACTTGAATAATTTAGGGATTTTGTTTTGTTGGTTGGGGGTAGCATGTATATATTTACCTGTCATCTGTGTACATTTATGCTTTGATTTAATTGTAATAATTTTGGAATGTCAAGGTGAAACAGGATTCCATCTGAAAAACTATAACTCTGGGGAAGAAAGAAATATCTTTTTCCCTCTGAGAATCAAATTCAGTTGAGGCTTCGGAGAAGATAAAATTTGTCATAACAAAAGGTGTAAATATTGTTTTAATGATAAAAAATAGATTAGGATACAATTTTGCCAGAAATATTAGGATAAAATAGGAAATTCCCAGAAGTTTTCTCTTGTGATGATGGCCCCAAACTACTTCATGACCACCCCAAGATTTCTGTTCTCTTTAGTCAGTAAAGCCATTTTGATAGAAAAACCCTAGCGGTACAGTTTGACTTACTCATTAAAAATGCTAGTTTATTCATAATTGTCAAAACTTGGAATCAAGCAAGATGTCTTTCAGCAGGTGAATGGATAAGTAAACTGATTCATCCAATGGAATGTTGTTCAGAGCTAAAAAGAAATGAGCTGTCAAGCCATGACAAGGCATGGAGAAACTTAAATGTATATTATTGAGAGAAAGAAGCCAGTCTGAAAAATCTACGTACTGTATGATTCCATATATAAGACATTGTGGAAAAAGCAAAACTACAGAGGCAGCGAAAAGATCAGTAGTTGCCAGGGGTTAAAGTAGAGAGAGGGATGCATAGGTGGAGCACAAAGGATTTATAGGGCAGTGAAATGTATAGTGGTGGCTACATGTCAGACATTTGTCCAAACCCATAGAACGTACGAACGACACCAAGAGTGATCCCTAATGTCAACTGTGGACTCTGGGCGAGGATGACGTGTCCTTGTAGGTTCATCAATTGTAACAAATGGACCATCTGGTGGGGATGTTGGTGGTGGGGAGGCTTCTGTTCCTCAGCCTCCTCCCCTGGCTTGGGGCCTAGTGTTAGGAATGTGTTCAGAGAGATGGCTCCAACCCCATATGTAAAATCAAGTGATTCTGGTAACGAGAGAATCTGCATTGTCTTAGGATGTAATCTCCAACTGTATTTATTAAATGTACCACAACGTTCTTGAATATATGTTTGTTTTGTGACAGAAGGAGGCGAGTGGGCCATTTTAATCATAGTCGTCAAGTTTCCTAACCACATTCTTTTCAATTGCCAACTCATCTTGAAATCACCCTATTTGTTTTGAATCCATGAATGGACATCATTTGGAGGTGGGGACGCCTCTGGGTGCCCCTCACAGAAGCAGCTCCAGCACCGGCTGGATTGAAGGGCATCTGACTGAAATTATCATGGAAACACAGTAGTGAAGGTAAGGTGTTTTGTTTTGTTTTTTTTATTGCTAGAAATAAGTTTGCTTTTCTGAAACTGTTGCTGAAAACTGGAGAGGAACTTGAAAAGTCTTCCAGCGAAGTTCACTTTGGAAACAGCTCTGGGGAAAAAACAAACAAACAAAAAAAACAAAAAACAGCGACACAAAACCTATCTGAGATTGTTTTACTGTGGTTGTATTGTTAGTCTTTTAATTCCCTGTTAAACCTTTTTCCCTGACCTTCCTCTTTCCTTGACTATCCTAACACTTTGTTTATAGAGCACGTCTGGGTTCAGAAAGGGACTTCCCATATTTTTTTTTCAGTTAAATGCTCATTATTTTCCCCATTTTAAAAGCGAAGCATCCAAGGCTCAAAGGTGACAGTTCCCCAAACAGCAGGCAGGTGAAGAAGTGGAGGAAATTCTGAGGATCTCAGTCAAGTATTTGTCAGGAGAGTACTTTTTTAGGATCTTTTTGTGAGTCTTCATTCAGCTAAAAAAAAACCCAATCTTGTATTTCTTCTAGTCGTAATTCCTGCTTTTTTGGAACATCAGGGTGTGCTGGTTATGCAGGAAATAAAATTCAGCCCTTGCTTGTGGATCCACAGACAAGCAAATGGAGCTACAAAATCTCTCCCTCCATCTATATATATACATATATATCTGTGTATACATACACACATACATACATACATGTAACAGTACACACACACATCTCAGGGCTTTTCAACCTCAGCCCTTCTAAGGTCATTTGGGGCCAGATGACTCTCTGCTGTGGGAACTGTCCTGAACACTATAGGATGTTTAGCAGCATCCCTGGCCTCTGCCCACTAGGTGCCCAGAGCACCCTCCCTCCCAGTTCTGACAATGAAAAGCATCCCTCGACATTGTCAATATGTCCTGGGGTGGGGGGAGGGGGGCAAAACCCTCCCTGATTGATTGAGAACTACTGATATATACACAATTTTTTCAAGAACTATACATAAAATGTAAAAAATGTTTTGTTTCCTAAAAATAAATGTAAACTTTCTTTGATTTCTATCACTGAATCAGCGCTTAGAGAATAACAAAGAAATAATAGCAGATGTGAAAACCACTTTGTCATCCCATTTTGTACAGACCACATCACACCATGGTTGGCATTTTGACCAGATCTTCCCAATTCTGAAATCACCGTTTGATCCATATTTCAATAAAATGAAGAGCCCCAAATAGAAAAAAGGAATATTGTTCTACTGTTTATCTTCAGATTTCCTTCCAACTATTTTTGGACCTTCACCGAGTAAACATGACTGCCTTGTGACTCTATTTATTAGTGGACCACTTCTGTCTGGAGACTATGATAGACAGCATCACTTCAATCAAGAGACTTGTGACTGATTTTTAAAATATCACAACCCCGCGTGGTTGCCATCCCTGCAGTTGGCTGACCTGGTGCTGCCAGCGTTGACTAAGCCCCTGTGTGGGGCCTGTGAGGTCGAGGGTGCCCGCAGGTGGCGCTGGTTCCCAGGGGAGATTGACCACGGCAGGCACCCATCTCCCTAGGCCACCGTGGACACCACTGGCCATTTCTTCGCCTCCCCTAAGGCTCGGTCACTGCCTGGGTACATTCTCCCCCTGAGGTCAGTCAGTCAATGAAATGGTCTCATAAATGATTCCCGCCCCGCCTGGTGTCCACCTAAGTGGTGGAGAAACAATCAAGGTC
Organism: Neophocaena asiaeorientalis asiaeorientalis; assembly: GCF_003031525.2. Classification (NCBI taxonomy): domain Eukaryota; kingdom Metazoa; phylum Chordata; class Mammalia; order Artiodactyla; family Phocoenidae; genus Neophocaena; species Neophocaena asiaeorientalis. Next base: position 710,806 of record NW_020174431.1, on the reverse strand, counting down.
CAGCCTTGCCATGAAGAATCTCAGCCAAGTTGGCTTTGGACTTTTACACCATCAAATTCCCCCAAAGCCAAGGTTTCATTCCAACCAATAGTACTTTCATCCCAAGTACTATTCAAGGGCTGTGATTTTCAGGGCTGCCAAACAAGATATTCTAATGTCTAAAAATAAATAAACGAAAAACGACCAAGCACAACATCCTGGGCTATTTATCAATAACGTCCAAAGCTCTGAGAGGTAATGTTTGCCAAGAGTGAGTAGAAACAAAACACTGAGTTTATTCTGAAAATAGGCAGGGTGTGGCTAACAAAATAGGTTCAGGCAGTTAAACTCTGTGACGCAAGGTGGGAGGAAGGTCATCCTACTGTCAGATGATGTAGCTGGTGTCAAGGCCCAACAGGTAGGGCGTCCCCTAAGGGCCTGCGGAGCCGCAAGGAGACTGGAGACCCTTGTGCTCAGAGCCCAGGGAGCGCAAGGTGAAGGCCATGAGGCAGCCGAGGGGAACTTTGGGAGAATTGTACTAGATCTGGCTTTTCCCCTGGGAGACTGCTATGCTTTATCACAAAGCCAAATGCCTTCAGAGGCCAGCCTGACAATGTAAGTCAGTATGAGAAAACTCAAATGTTTCTCTTAATCTAGATTTCGTTTTACCAGTTTGGATAGACAGACATCCAGGAAAATGGTTCCATGATAACAAAAATGGACACGGCAGCTGATAGGCGATGGTAACCCATGTGGGACTTCAGCGTGGCTGCCACATGGGATCTGGAGAGGCCGGCCCTTCCCACAAGGCAGCCATCACTCAGCCGCGCAGTCCGGTGGCCGTGGGAAGGGGAGGCTCAGGGTCAGGCTGGCCTCTGGAGGTGGTGGGGTTTGTGATGAGTGTAGCAGTCTCAGGTAAAAAGCCAAACCTATTCAACGACCCCAGAGTTTCCCTCTGCCACCTCCTCCAAAGAAGCCCAAATGGGATTTCTCCATGTCTAGCCATTAACTCAGAATTCTTTACCCCTCTCCAAGGAAAACATGTCTGTGGGTGAATGTGGCCCTTAGTCCAATGGAGCGAGCCCTCTGAGTCCTCTCCTCAGGTGACACAGGAGAAGCCGGGGGAGGGGGGCTGGACATCACTCCAGCTGCCTCGAAGGCTGCCTGTCAGACCCTGTTTCCTTTGGGTCCAAGTGTGGGACTCTTTCCACTGTGTCCTCAGGTGGTGAATTGAGAGTCTCCTGAACTGTCATTGGGTCTAACCCATCACCTCCTACAAGGAGGCAAAGCTTTGCTCTTTGAGGAGCCTTTCATTTGCCGTAAAGTCCGTGAGGTCTTCAAAACCTGCATATCCGTTTCTCCAGGAAGCCTCTCCTGAATAGCTTCACTTCCTTAGAATTTTGAAAATGTGCATCACAGAAGTCCAACTACCGTGTCTGTCTTTATTTCATTCTTACTCTCTAGTTTCACACACACACACACGCATACACACCCCTTGCTTCCTCACTAGAGACCACATTCTGCTTCAACTAAAAAGGTCCTGCACGTGTGTGTGTGTGTGTATGCAGTATTTACAATGCCTATGTGACAGTTCAGAGTATAAAAGTCCACATATCAACACTGAGCTGAGGCAATGCGTGCTATATGAACACAGAGACAATGGCACCAGGGTCAGATCCTGCCCTATTAAAAGAGCAAACTTTTTTTTCAGAAAAAAAATAATATTGTGAAAGTACTATATGCCATGAAAATGTAAATTTCACTCTGTCTGTAATAGTAACGGGAAATGCATTGCCCGCTTTCACCTAAGACCAAAATGCTTAATGTTCAGAATTGAAATGAGTCACGATTCCTGCCACTGGCTGATGAGATTAAAGGCACTTGTCAGCCCAGGTAGATAAAAAGTAAAAAGTGCAGCTTTCAAGTAACAATCCGGTGTTCTCCAGCCCTGGGAATGACAGAGCCATTTCATAAGTTTTAGAAAATCTGATCACAACCATTCAACCCAGGCCTTCAGGCAACTCTAAATACAGAATTATGATTTTTAAGGAGAATAATTTGGAACAGGTAGGATGATTCTATGCTCCTGGGGAGATCTGAGCCTTCGGGATGTGGTCCGTGTTGTGTTTTCCTCTGGGACAACAGGTAGTGGTTAAGATGTGGCATTGACCTTTCTGTCTGAGCTGCGGAGGTCTGCAGGGACAGACGCGTCTCGACTATTTATGTGCATCAGTCCTGGGCTAGCGACCTGGAGACATGGATCACGGTGATCCATTCTTTCGCCACAAATAAGTTACGTGACTTTAGGAAATCACTGAACCGCTTTCTGCCTTCCCCAGCCAATGGGCATCATGCCTGATTCCTGTATCTCCCATAATTGTTGTGGGAAAGATGTCAGTGATATTAGAAATCTTGAACTCGTTGGTCTTCACTGAATCCTATTTTGGTTTCTTACCCTTGAAGGTGTCAAAACATCAGAGAAACTATATTTTTATGAATTAAGAAACAAAGCTCCAAAGAAAGAGGCATGTGCCTATGAGAGCCAGTGACTGAGGTCAACGGTTTGTTTGGGAGTAATAATTATAATAAATTAGAACATTTAATCATTTAACTGATATCTTTGTGCTCACTTTGGGCTGGGCCCTGAACCACACAAAACCACAAGACCTATATTCATTTATACGTAAAAGATAAATATACATAGAGTACACCTGTTAATGGATTATTTGTATATATCATATTTCATCACATTAAAGAAGTCGTTGATTTTAATGTATAGCATTATTTTCTATGCCACACAGATCTTTAAGTAGTCAGCACAGACCCACCTTTGTCAAAATTTCTAAAAAATCTAAGGGAATTTTTCCTTTCTTTTCTTTTTTTGTTATTTTAGATGAGTGCATTTTTTCTGAATGAGAGAAGTCCCATTTCTGACAGTTTTGATACTGGTTTCAACAAGTGTCTGCTCTACAGAAGTTTCCTCTCTTCGAAACCACTGAAAATAAAATCACTGAGCCAGCCGTGCACTGTGTTGTGGTCTCTCCCCATCTTCCTCCTGAGCTGACTCAGAACTGACTCTAACGCTGCTCCTAGACCAGACTGACTGCCTCATTGAACCATGTTCCCCATCACTTCTCTGGCTCACTTGCCCACCTGTAAGAAAGCTTTTGTTTCTACATTTGCTAAATCCACACATAGTTATAAATCCAGCTCTGGTGGCTGAAAACAGCTACAAGCTGAGTTGGGGGTGGGGGGAGCAGGGGCTCCCTAAAGCAGCCCCGGAACAGCCCTTCCTACTATGACCTGAGCTGGGAACAAGCCAACAGTGTGGACCTGGCGATGCCCCACCGTCCGCAGAAAGTGCAGGAGTCATGCCTGATCTCCAGCCTCACATACACCGTAATACGTGCTCTTCGCCAAGTGGCTTCTGACTCCGCAGGCTAGAGACAGGATGAACAGAAGCTGCAGGGGAAAGTGAGGGGAAACCCCACCAGTGTTGGCTCCACAGAGCGGGTTCCTGTTGCCCCATCAGATGCTCCTCGCTCTCCCTGCAGTGTGACATTTCCAAGAGCAGAGCAAAGTGCACAGAGAGCAGGACCTGGAGCTACTGCTTCAGGCTGCCTCTGGGAGCCAGTTTCCATGATTGTTTCCTGAAAACAAAAATAGATGCTCTGGTGCAGCCAAAGATGTTAAGCAGTGACCACAGGCATGACTTCAACACATAACCCAGTGTGATACCTGCATGTGATGCCAGACGGACACACGCCCACCCCTCCTGCCAACACAGAAGGAGAGGAGGGGGGGAAGGAAGGAAGGAGGGAGGGATGGGACGGAGGGAAGAAAAAAGGGAGGGAGGGAAGGAAGGAACGGGGGAAGGGAAAAAGAGAAGAACAAAGAAAGATAAAAAAATAAATGGCACTATATGAATAGAAAATGTAAAAACGACTAAGGAAACGCATGAGGTATAACACCCCGTTGCCTTGGCTCATTCTAAAGTGTGCAAATAGTTCACAATTTCTTAACCCCTGTATGCACACTATTCGGCTCACTCCACATTCTTCTTCAATTTCGGTCAAGACAGCTCTCCAAACATCCTTTCTATTCCCTGCCAATCTGTGCAGAGGTAATCCAGCACCACACCAAGTGTGTATCACCCAGCAGCTGGACGTTCTAGACACTCTGATCACGACAGGCAGAAGCTACAGGAGAAACTTGAGGAACGTGTGGCCCCCTCATGCTCACGTTTTCTCACTGGGCAGAGCGGAGGCTTGTGTGACATCAGGTCTGCATGGCACCAGCCCTGAGGACCTGGGAGGCGAGGGGCTCTGCGGAGCACTGGACATGGCACAGGCTCGTGATCGATGGTAAGTGAATGTTTAGGACATTCATGTTTAAAACTGTTAATAATAGACTCCTCTGTATCTGAGCTGTCCAAGGTAGCAGCCACCAGCTCTATGTAGCTATTTACATTTAGAAAATTAAAGGAAAGTCAACATTTAGTTCCTCAACTAGCCACAGTCAAGGGCTGCACGTGGCTCCTGGATGCCTCATCAGGCTGGGCAGAGGAAGTTCCCATCATCCCCAAGTTCCTGTGGGACAGCACGGGTCCTGATGCTGACCCTCCAGGTCCTCCGTGCCCGCAGGGCCACCACGGTGCTGTCTGGCTTTGCACTCTCTCTTCTTGCAGAGGGTCATATTTTTTATGACTCATCTCCCTTTCAAGTCTGCTGTTTTAGGATAAGTAAAAAAGCAGCCTGGCGAGAGGTATCAAGATGCAATCAGAGCTTCCCTCCCCTGGGAACAGGGCAGAACATCTGGGTAGGTTCCTGTCCCAGAAGGTCCTGACTCCCCCACCCACAGCCACCCCTCACCCTAGACTCCTCATTTTTAATTAGTTTATTGATCTGTTGGAGTTTGGGGTTCGCTTGCTTGCTTGCTTTTTAGAGCTAATATTTTCTGAGATCCTAAGGGTAAGTTCCAGGTCACAAAAGTTGCACCGAAGATTCTGGTATCTCTGAGATTGGGCTGAATCTGTTGTGACTCCACCTTTTACTACAATTTAAATAATTTCCTTAGATCAGCATTCACGTTATTTGAGATCTTTATTTTACATGATTGTCACTCCTGTGAAGTAAGGGATTCCTTCTGACCTTTCTGTCAGTCCCGCTAGAGAATGTATTTTAAGACCCACCTTCTCTTGCCTGCAACACACTTATTTTTAACTTTCAAAGCTGTGTCGCATCCATTATTCAAAGCCTTTTCCTGAAGATCTGGGACAGGCTCTGCTCTGGTTATTGCCTTCAAAAGCTGTAATTTGCTGAGCCCTGAGCAGACCTTTTTTCTGCTTCGCTGGTGTTTTTATCCATCACTTCCATTCACTGAATCAGTGTGAGGAATTATTATCACAAAGAATTATTAGTGTGACTGGATGGAGGAATTGATGCCGATCTTGACTTCATGATACCTTGTTTATTCTTCTAATAGCCTCAATTTACATCTCATCTGGTGCTGCTGGGTTAGAGGGGTTTTGTTTCCTTCTTTTATTAGGATTAATTGAGTGGTGAGTGTGTGTGTCTGTTGGTGTGTATGTACTTCAGCTTTCATTCATGGCTTTGCAGGGTAAAATGAACTTAATTGGTCTTGAGGTCTTCCTCCATTTTCTCACCCATAAGAAAAGCTGATTCAACAATATATTTCTGTTTGCTTTCATTCCTAAAAATATTTATTATGTTATAAAAGCGGTGACGCATTCACGGAGGCATCTTGACAGGAGTATTTGAGGGAGAAGTTTGCAGGCACGGCATCCTTTCCTCACTTTGCTGTGTGATCTCTGTAGAAAGGCTGTGCCTTGCTGATCCAGGGGCACTGTGCCGACAAAGACCCTTTTCATTAAGTTCACCGAATTCCCAGCACTTATGGCTCTCACCCTCAACAATAATTATATGTTTGCTTTTGAAATATTCAAAGCAAGAAAGTTTCTTCTTCAGTTCTTATTTTAGTTCCTACTTCTATCAAAATGACAGTCATGGAGCAGCCTCTAATAATATAATCTAGTAATTTCCATAAATTTTGTTTGGGAACAAACATATGGCTTTCAATATAGGAGGAAGGATTTTTTTAATGAAAGCTTTAGAAATATAAATAGTTGAAAAGAATGTAAAAAGCACTGTAGACAGAGTTTATACTGATTTAGCCAATAAATGCAACACCATAGGCACACGTACACACACGTACACCCGTGTACACACACTCATGCATATGACGGTTTATGAGCAGGGCTCGGGCCTCACAGGAGACTACCTTTTGAGCCACAGGCCTAGAATGAATCCTGCTTCTTCACAGCTCTGTCCTGACCTATTTTACAGGAACCCATGCTGGTAACAGCCATTGTCAGAAAGGCCCCGCAAATTCTGTGTGTTTGCCATTGGCCTGCAGGCAAGACACCAGAGTCTGAATAATGGCTCTTTCTCCCACTAGTTTTATTATCGTGGATAAGTGACTTCATCTTGATGAATGTCAGTTTGCTTATCTGTAAAATGGGGATAAAATGGTACTTAGTATGCAGGGTTGTCTTGGGGACTAAATGCAATAAGGCAGCTCCCCAGCACATAGAATTTAAAATGTGAGTGATTGATACTGTCACATTTATGATTATTTAGTGGCAAGTTTTCTAAACCTGAAGGAAAAGAAGGTTCTGTTTGTAATAGTTTGCTAGTTGCACTGTATTTTCTTGGTGTTACTCCTGTGTAGGCTGCTTGTTCTATTTGGCTGATTTCAGGGATTGAGGGGATTGGGAATAAAGTCCTGCATCCAGATTCCTGAAGCTCAAATCACAGCTCCAAAATGTGTTGACTGACAGACTCCAAACTCTCAGCGGATCCACACAGTTGAAATTTGTGTCTTGTTCGCATCACGTCCAAAACAAGAGGTCCTAAGTGGCAGGTCACGTCCGTTGGGGCAGTGATTCAGGGACCCACTCCTCCCATGGTTGGTCCCCACAACTTCACCGTGTGGCTGTCAATGCTCCGAGCTCAACTTCATCACATGAACTGAGCAGAAACCATAGGTAGCATCTCTCTTGGATGTTTGTATGGTCCAGACCTGGAAATGGTGTCCGTTACCTCTGCTTTCATCCCATGGCTGGGACTCAGCCCCACGGCACATCCAACCGCATGAGGTTCTGGGTAAACAGCCATGTGCCTAGAAAGAGGGAAAGTGTTTGTCAATCACCTAACAACATCTTCCAATAGGATGTTCTGGGATGATGGAAACTGTCTGGATCAGTCCCGTTGCCTCTCGCTTCATGTGGCTATTTGAACCCTTGAAGTGTCCCCTGCAACTGAGGTCAGAGGCTTTGTCCTTATGGAATATTAATTAACTTTAAATAATCTTTAATATCCACATGTGTCCGGTACTTCCATGTTGGACAGTGTAGGAAGCTCTCCCACAGGGCTCTGATCAAGTTGCTTCTCTGAATTTCCTTATCTATGAAGTAGGGAAGAACAAGAGAATGCATTTCAAAAAGTCAGTTGAATTTGGTGAGTGAACACTCAAGTTTTGTAATTACGCTACATTGAAGCCTACTTTCAGGAGTGTTCTCTCTCATCACATACCCGCCATTCGCAAACCTCCTCATCGGCTACTCCACATGAAGTGCTAAGGTCAAGATTAGCAAACTTTAGAGTCAGAGCTTATTTGACCCCTTGGCTCTCCTATGTATTATATTAGCTGTGCTATCTTGGGCAAATGATACAATTCTCCATGTGCCCATCCATAAGGGGTACTTATGGATAATTCTCACTTATAAGCATTAAACAGGAGTACGTGTATGTAATTCTGCAGAGAGCTTAACTGATAGTTCCCACCCCATATAAGGGCCCCTTAATTGACTCAAATCAAAAGGTCACCTGAGGGCTTCCCTGGTGGCGCAGTGGTTGGGAATCTGCCTGCCAATGCAGGGGACGCGGGTTCGTGCCCCGGTCCGGGAAGATCCCACATGCCGCAGAGCGGCTGGGCCCGTGAGCCATGGCCGCTGAGGCTGCGCGTCCAGAGCCTGTGCTCTGCAACGGGAGAGGCCACAACAGTGAGAGGCCCGCAAAAAAAAAAAAAAGGTCACCTGAATAAACTAATTCCCTACTAGCAACTGCTTCAACAATTTGCAGGTAAAAGCCAATATTGGCCGCTCTGATCTGAATCACTCCATACTGTTGTGTTTTAATATCTGGGAGACCCCATGTTTTCAGCAGGACCCTTTCTTTTTTATTTTTTTCCAGAATTTTCCCTCAATTTCCAGCCCATGAGTCACCCATTGAGGAAAGCACAGAATATCTCTGAATTATTTTTTTCCGCCACACGTGACGCATGCAGCCCCCTTGATCCCTTTCGCACAAGCCAAGGATGCGATTCCCTGCCTGGCCATACCATTATATGGTGGAACACAGGCGTTCTGTCATGAACAGGCTGAGCAGGAAGGTGAAAGAACAGAGTGAAGAGATGCTGTGCTTGTCAAGAGGAGAAGGAGTCCAGAACAAGACAATAATGGACCCAAATACAAGTCGGAGAACAGAGACCATCTTCCATAACCAGGCAATGAGATAATTGGCTTTCAGGAAATATTCAGCAGGTCTCTGAGGAGATGTTTTGGGGGGAAATCACATCACGCTTGCTGTGGTGGGGTCCCCACTGGTCAGACCACTCCTGCTTCCCTAAGGAGGCAATTTGGGGGGGGGGGACACCTAAACTGTCCACCCCTCATGCTGCCATCTAAGCCTCTTGTTCCCAAGAAGGGAGAAGTTACACTGTTAATACACAGTTCACGATGACATGAACAAATTCTCCTGTGACCCACTGAAGGCAAGCAGTTTACCCACTCAGAAAGCTTCAGGAGAATGTTTATGATTCTGATGCAAAGAATAACTGTCTTATCATCCGTGATCACTACACATTGATACATGTCATGACTGCATTGGTTCAAGTTATAATTACATGATTACATGTATTTGGGGTAAGTGTGTTCTACAATATAATTTCACTAATAAGGTTGTGTCCAGGTAGTCATGCTTTAATTTTTATCTTTGGGGTTTTTGTTTCATAATCAGATGACTATTTGAATTGCACTGTTGATTACAAGATGTACCATATGAAAATCTTTCTTTAACGGTGCATTCCCTGTCACAATAAGTACCTTTTTAAGTACATGCCACGTAAAGAATTCAGTTTGAAATTTGCCATAAGAGCAAAGCAAACCTAGTAATAAGGTTTGGTTCTGAAACACACGTGCCCTCCTTGGTATAAACAGCAAAGAGGAGCTGTGTGGAGCTGGTTTGGTGGGAACCAACCCTCAGAGGACACATGGTGAGCAGTTTTAAGATAAGGTCATGAGCCAGGTCTTCCATGGCCATTTTTGGGAAGTGAAATCAACATTTCCAACCCAGGAGAGAAAGCAGAAGTCTTTAGTGAAAATTTTCAAGCGTAGAATGAGGTGCATGACTGTGGACTCAGTAAAGCACTTAATGCCGTTTGCAGGTGATTTGATGCCATAGAGGTGCCGAGACATTTGAAAGCGATACAAGCTATTGATTGCAAATGTACTGTAGATCTATACATGTTATTCCTGCTACATGACAAGGTAAGAGAAAGTATAACAAAATAAAGGAAAAGCTACACGATTCCTCTGTGGATGAGACCTTGAAGTCTCATGCCACTTTTTTGGGGGGAGGGGGAGGTGTGAATTAATAGCGCCCTGATCTGCCTGTCAGCATCTTCCCATTCAAGGCACCTACTTGGGCCAAGTGCCTCAACTTACCTCAATCTGTGGGCTTCAATCCAGGCCAAGCTGTTGAGCATCTTCACTCTCCTCCAAGAACCCAGGGATCTGTTCAGGTTTTACCACATTCTAATATTGAAACTCGTAAGGACTTCCATACAGTAGTGTCTTAGTCTGTTGGGGCTCCTACAACAAAACACATAGACTGGGGAGCTTATAATCAACATATATTTGTTTCTAAAGTTCTGGAGGCTGAGAGTCCAAGATCAAGGTACCAGCAGATTCTGTTTCTGGTGAGAACCCACCTGCTGGTTCATAGATGGGGTCTTCCTGCTGTGTCCTCACCTGGAGGAAGGGGCAAGGGAGTTCTCTGGCGTCTCCTTTATAAGGACACTAATCCCGTCATAGGGGTCCACCCTCATGACCTCATCACCTCTCAAAAACCCCACCTCCTGACACCATTACCTTTGGGGGTTAGGATTCAACACGTGAATTGGGGGAGGGACACAGACATTCAGTGCATAGCACTGACACCAACCCCTCCTAAGATATGAACAGGTTTGAATATCGCTTCCTTTACATGGGCAGATGTCGTGAGGTAGGACCTTACGTCAAAGCCCTGCCCACTGTGTGTGACACTTGAAGAGCTTCCTCTTGGGCCTGGACAAGGAGAAGGAACTGGTCATTCATCCATCACGTGTTTACTGAACATCTAAAGATTTAAGAATAAATTAAACTAGGCCTCTTCCTTTGAGGGATTCACTTTCTAGAAAGAAAGTTAAGTGTTCACAAAAGAGTTAAAATACCCCAAATTATCAAAAGCTGCAAACCCAGAATATGAATCCCAGCCAGGCTGTCCCCAAAGCCCATGCCCTTTCTTCTCACGTTGCTGCATTTCTGTGACCTTGACCCAGGCCCAAACTCACAGCCCTCACAGCTCCGGACTGTGTCTTCAAGACCCTAAAGCAAGTGGCCTTTGATTTCAATTCTTTAAAGCAGTTTGAGAAGGAGGTACATAATCTAAGCCCATAACCTTCGCGCTTATGAAGCAGGGCTCAAAAAGAGATAATTGCATTAAGTCCTACTTCCTACAGCCGGCTTTCAAAGAGCAAACTGTAAAATATTCGAAAAGTAGATTTCCTTCACCTACAATGTGGAACTCACAGAGAGGAAGTACCAAAGATTCTCTAATTGAGTTTTGCACGTGCAGCCTCCGTCGTGCAGAAGAAAGGGGTGGGGTGGGGGGGAACTTGCAATGACACCAGCCCTTGCTACCCTCTATTAGACAGTGAGACTGGAGCCCCTTGCGGCCACTCAGGTCCTCGGTCCATCACTGTCCCCTTTCATAAATCAGGATGTAGAGGGAGCTAATATATAGAAAGTGTTACTTCCGAGGATATTTGTAAGAGCTCAGCAACCAACATAAGGAGACTCTCATAGCTTCCCATCCTGAGATTTTAGATGATCTTTCTACAAGATAAAGTCCATCTTAAGAAAATTATGAAGACAGACACTCTGGGATCTTCCCGTTCCTTATTTCTCTGTCCTCCACTGCCCAGCTACTCAGGCATTTCACCGACCTCTTCGGAGAACCAAACTCTGGGAAGGGAACCTCGCTCTGCCCGTGAGGGACCCCAGGGCCAGACCTGCCTTCCCTCCCCACCTGACACTTGGTTCTCCCCTTTGGACCACCTCTTCCTAAAGCCAGTCCCCTGTGAAACTGTATTTATCCAGGTATTTTTATTTTTATCCTTTTAATTTATTTTACTGAACCACAGTTGATTTATAATGTTATGTTAATTTTTGCTGTACAGCAAAGTGATTCAGTTATACATACATATATATACATATATATATATATATATATATATATAT